>NC_086450.1:461312896-461427396 GCF_028390025.1 Pseudophryne corroboree
TACTGAAACTCAGATACTGAAAAGGGGAAGACGTATGTAGACTGATGTGAACAAGCCTGTGTGAAACGTACGTCATCAGCCGATTAACCAGACGCACACTGTCTCCGGGAGCGTGGAATTCCTAAACCCGACCCGGCGTCCGGTCACGTGAGCGGTCCTCTGCACTCAGTGTGCACCTACGATTACTGAGGCACACCCGCTAATCATTATTCTTTCAGAGCGGCTCTCTCATCCGAAGCAGATCTTCCGCTGCCCCTGCACTGTGGCGGCACAACAGGGGAGCGGAGATCATGCCTGAGGACAGCAGAAGCAACTCGCACTCCTTCCTTCTGTCCCGGTAAACGGTAAATACCTGAACTCTCAACACTCCCATTCACTGATTTATTCACATGGGGTGGTAGCAGATAGGGAAATTAGCCGATGCTTACTGGGACGCCTATATCTTTGTTAGAAAAACCCTAACGTGGACTCCCTATTCATGATTATCTGCATAGACCATACCATATCATTGTCTGATTTATCTCTTGGATTTAAGGGTATATGTTGTTTTGAAACTAATGAGTGCAACCTGATTTATTTCTCCACATATGGTCAGCATAATTGGACATCTTTTCAGACATAGGAGGCATGGATATTTAACCTGTCATTTACGCATTATTGTTAGGAAAGCTACTGGTCACGTTTACAATTGCATACCTAATATGTAGCTATATGATCTTATTGATACTTGCTGCATAGATTGGCTTCTACAGCCTAATACATTTACATCTATCTACTTACTATGGTGATTAGGTGGTAACAGTCGTGTGCTGCTTATTATGCTATAATAAGATTAATCAGACAAAATAGTGTCAATTATCAACTTTGATGAGCAAAGCGCACCAATTTCTGACTGTCTGCTATGCACACTTATTGACAGTTATCTGTCATAATTATATCAGATTATTTAAGGTGCAACTGTATGATCTAATGAACTCTGCTCAGCTCTTGGCATGTGTGTTATTGCTTTGCGGATCTTTCTGATTCAATGAAATGCTTTGTGCTGCCTATCATGCTGTAAATATATGCAGATCCAGAAAATAGAGTCAACACCATGAATTCTGACAACTAAGATGCTCTAATTTCTATCTATCTACTATACGTATCTGTTAAAGAGCCACTTGCTACATGTTGCATTTGTCTGCTGATATGTAATCACTTGACCTGATTGAAATCAGTCTTCTGCACTTTAACAGCATCCTGCTGCGGCACAAATTATCAGACAAAATAGTGTCAATTACACGGATCAACTCTGATGAGCAAAGCGCACCAATTTCTGACTGTCTGCTATGCACATGTATTGACAGTTATCTGTCACAATTATATCAGATTATTTAAGGTGCAATTGTATGATCTAATGAACCCTGCTCAGCTCTTGACATTTGTGTCATTGCTTTGCGGATCTTTCTGATTCAATGAAATACTTTGTGTTGCCTATCATGCTGTAAATATATGCAGATCAAGAAAATGGAGTCAATACTATGAATTCTGACAACTAATATGCTCTAATTCCTTTCTATCTGCTACACGTATTTGTTAAAGAGCCACTTGCTACATGTTGCATTTGTCTGCTGATATGTAACCACTTGACTTGATTGAAATCAGTCTTCTGCACTTTAACAGCATCCGGTTGCAGCACAAATTGTTTTTCACACATATTAGATAGTGACACAAGATCCTTTATTAATTTATTTTGTTTATTGTGTTCATCATGCAGGAAATGAGATGTGAGTTACTATATATGTTGACCATGCGGGAAATGTGACATATGTTGCCAAACATGTTTTGAAACACATGCAGACCAGAAGAACAGTGTCGTTATAGATAACTATCTCTGATGACCAGTTGCATACATTTCCCAGACACATAGCTGGGAAATTGCACTATAAATCATTCAAAACTCTAAAGGCTTCATGGTGTGCTGGTAAATATCACATGTTGGGTATTAAATTCCACTACTCCTGCCTTATTAGAGGACATCACCTTTCCATTGTCTCATTTTTATTTTTATTTTCATTCATAAAAAAAAAAAAATTTTTTTGCTGTTTAAATTTATATTTCTAACTAAGAAAGGAGTGCCATTTCAGAGGCAAAGAGGACCGCAAACAGGGTAATTAAAGAGAGACCTAGGCAGCATCATTATTAAATATTGTTGCTACCTACCTCTCCACCCACAATAAATTGAGTTATATTTTCACTCATTGTTCATTTAAGCTTTGATATAAGTGTGGCTTTCTATGTAAAGAGATATTTAATCTGAGATTATCATCTTATTAGTCAAATCATAAGACGCTTATATATATATATATATTTTTTTCTATAGGTCAATACCGACCACTATATGTTGTTTATGTCTATTTTTTGGCTATAATATTAAAAATAAATTAATAAATGTTAAGTTTTAAATATATAATTAAATTCATACTTTATACACTAAAAGAGTGCACCACAAAGTAAGCCTTCTTGGGTAGATGACTGGTCTATGGTCATCTTCCAACCCTTTTTTCTCTGAAACTCAGATACCCCAGGACTTCAGCGAGGGTAGGAAAAGTTTATCAGGTCCAAAATCATGGCTTCTGAAACATCAGTCTTATAATGTGTCTATGTAGAGATTGGAGAGTTTATATCACTGCACTGGTATAGAGGTCACTAGTTAATTTATAATTTCTTGCACATACTAGTATATTCAATATATAAATGATTAAATGTCAATTCTAAATGTGCCTTCTTCAAGGCTTTTTCGAATATAATTAATAAAAGTTAAGTTTTACATTTCCTTAATCCCTTGAGCTAATAAGAGTGCTCTACCACCTTCAGAGTCCTTTTCAACCTCTTTTCTTTAAGAGCTTGCCCACCCCACCTGTGTTCTAATGTGGCTACCCTGAAGAAATTAAATCACATAAAGAAATATTATATACAGAATGCAAAACCTATTATACCATCCCAAACTATGGGAGTTAGATGTAATGTATTTGAGTCATATGAAGAGAATCAGGGCTTTATGATTGATGTAAATCAATAGTTTTTACTGCCCTCCTGCATTATATAGCAAAAAAAAGTACATTATCTGGATGTCTGTGCCAGATTTATCATTCCACTCTTACCGGTATGGTCAGTCAACAGGACATTTGTGCCAATGCTGGCAAAAGGGATCGTGGCCAATATATTTACCATCATTACTACATCACAATCCTTTGTCATCTTGTTCATGGAATGCATTCTCCCCACCTAATATTTTCTTGTGAGTCACTGTTGCAAAAGAATAATGAGCTTGGTTTTCTAGATCAAACTTGCATAAGAGTGTGTGTGGCTGTAAGAACACAACTGCATAACATAATTTCAGATCATTAGTTTCAGTTTGTCTATAATAGCTTCTATCTACAGACTACATCAGCATTAATGAGGGAAGACCGGCTTCTTTCTCAACATAAGCAAAATAAGTCCCTAAATAATCTAACTCATCCTTTCTCTGAAACTTATCAGGTTTAACCAATAATAGAATCATTAATTGATTTATAAACTAATAAGGAGTATCAGAAATTTGTATTTGCTAATAATAATTTTTTATATTATTATTATTATTATTATTATTTGAATAGCACTCAGCTTGAAGTACAACTAAATCTTTTTTATTTAAAAAACAAACAATAATTAAAACACATTCACATTACCAATAATTGATTATTTAAACTAAAAATAAATCAATATGTTATGGAGCAGATGTATTAATCCGGAGAAGGCATAAGGTAGTGATAAACCAGTGTAGAAGTAAAAAATATTATATATAGAAAACATACAAACCCCACACGGATGAGTTGCTATGCGTGCAAATACGTGCAGCGAGCACAGCAATATATGTTAGCATACGCATTCACACAGGCAAGCCACAAAGATATATTCAACACATATTTCATACCACACATAAATTAAACATGTCAAGCACTAAACATTATAAGGTTTTAAATTATATAATGGAGTATAACATCATGTATATGTATTAATGAAATTGAACAAGATAAACAGTCATGCTTGGTGTCAAAATGATTAAGGGAATGTGTGGATTCATTTGATGCCTGTGATTAGGTTGCAGCACATTGCAATGAGTAGTTATGATTAAATGTAGGAATATGAAGTTACTGGAACAAAGAACATTTGATTTAAAGCATGTGGCCAGGAAACCAGTGGCCAACCCCTTTTGATGTCCTCTTCAAGGCTTGAATATGAACTGACCAATGACTCATCATGAATGAGAAAGTTCCCTCCCCTGGACCAATAACAGAAGACATGTACTCCCCCAACATACACAGTGTATAGCTGATCCCAGTGACAAGAAGTTCTGTTTTGCTGTTATTCTGCTGCTGGCAGTTGCCTTTTTTTTGGTGTTGAGGCAGATCCAGAGATGGAGGAAATGGAGCTACGTGTGCATTGTGGGACAGGGAAATGGTATCACAAATTTTTGCACCAATCACAGTTCACGCATTAAGGCAGCAAATAATGGTATCGTATGCTTGGTGTCACTGTATGGATTCTTTTGTAAGAACTGCTTCCTGTGTAATTTGTAAATCTGTAACCATATATATATATATATATATACTGTACATGTGTAATATTGTATGTATATCCTTTTAAATATCAAATATATATATCAATGACCATTGGAACTCAGACATGTACTTGTTTTCTCTTAAGGGATGTAGTGTTTGCGATGTACAGCACACTTTTATCGTATATGGTAATAAGATGCACCTAGCGTCTGCTGCATATATTAGTGTTGGCATTTTAGATATCTATTAGAAATATATTTGACTCCGAAGGATGTGGGCTGCGTCAGGGATAGCACGTTCTTAATGATTCATTGTACAAACACCGCTGTGGTCTACCAGCTAAAGATGGATGCATTTTGATGCTGCTGAATCACATGCCGTGTGTTCTTTTGTATTATCAGTAAGGCGCTGATATGAAATTAAAGGGACAATATATAAATGCACAATATTTGAAAATGCTACAGCATATTTTTATTGTTGCAAAACAAAGTACAAATAAGTCATATTGTGTTTGATTCAGATTGGATTGTTTATCTGTTAAGTAAATTTGAAATGCATTTAAAAGTTGGTGCATAGGTATGATACAGCTGTGTTAGCATGCTGAGTCCAATTCACATACTGCTAATGCAGGCCTAAAGTAACTTATGGTGCTTGTATAATTTGTGATTTCTTTGTGACAAAGGAGCTACCAACATGGTCTTTCCAACATTGTGCCCAAGCACATGGCTGGGGACAAGGAGGAGGAGCAGTGGCCATTTTAGAAAGGTCACCCTATCCACCTAGTTAAACAGCTGACTTTCAGTGTGTTTAAAACAGTTTCCTTTGTCACAAAGAAACAACATATATGTACAAATCTAACACCATTTAAAAGCTAACAATGAATTTATTTAACCCATGCCATAGTCAATTACAAATAGTTTCAATTGGGCCTAGTGAGAGTTAATAGTGAAATGAATACTTGATGTAGGAATTACACACAGATATAAAATAAGTTTTTTTCTTTTTCCTCCAGGATTTAGTTAACTCTCTGTTTGCTATAAGATAGGCATTGAAATGTTAATTGAAACATGTTCAACCACCTTCCTCTACTATCAGGCGAATCTCTATTGATATGCAAATTAGAGGCAGTAAATGGGTGAGGAGTTTCATAGAAGTGCAGTAAATGGTGTGTGTGTGTGTGTGTGTGTGTGTGTGTGTGTGTGTGTGTGTGTATGTATATACAGATGTGTCCACATACATCTTTGCTATATCCCGCTATGTATGGAAAAGTTTTGCATGCCAAAGACTCAGAGATTTAGCCATGCCTTGTGATTTTTCTTAATTTGCTTCTTTAATATGTTAATTTATACATATTCTATTATGGCAAACAAAAATGTAAAAATTCATCCACTCGCTACTCGAGTAAAACAGCTTAGCCGTGTTTTGCATGCTGTGCCAAATTTGTAAAAAAGCAAAGATGTAAGTGGACACATCTGTATATATATATATATATATATATATATATAGTATATGTATGATATGTATTATATATATTATATTATGATAATATGGGTATTTATATCAGCATATGTTCTGCAAGATAGCTATCCAATTTGAATCATAGCATTTAAATTATAGTCAATAGTCCCTATAGATCTGAATAAAATCGGATACCTTTATTTGTTATATATTTGATATTTTGTTAAGGGAACAATTATTAAAAAATACACAAAATGCAGTTCCAGCCTAAACGTTTAGGTAAACACTCAAAGGAGGATTACTCTTGTGGGCGAGTTCCGGCAGGAGTAAGGAACCAAAATGTATTGTGTAGTGAGCAGTAGCATTTTGCTCATATTGATCGTGACAAGTGTGGTGTAGTCAGTTGTGAACGCATGGTGTACACATGGTACGGTACGTGAGGTAAATGTACGGGAGCATGCACATGGCAAAGGAACGTGCACGGTTGCGTAAGCATGTAAGGTTGTGTGAAGTAGCGAGCGCAAGTTTAACCACACAATAGAAATAAATGTAAAGGCGGGATAGAAGACATAGTCATACAATAGCATGTAACTATCTGATTTAAAAGCAGTTTACTATAATATTTTGTTTAAAGTGTACTACCTCAGGGGCAAGCTATCAGTCAAAGGGAGTGATATTTTTTCTGTACAGAAAACCTCATGTGTTAGCGTGAGTTGAACCCCGTTAACCTGGATTCCCGTGGAGACGCTGAGTTGGCAGAGGCTCGGCGGTGTAAAAGAGTCGCAACCTTACGTATTAACGAAGTAGGCATGTACTACAATGTGTAGAGGAGCATAATAGATTGTGTATTGAGGAAGTAGGCACGTACTACAATGTGTAGAAGTATTATAGTGTTACGTTCTGGCTGTGGACCGCAGCTTGTGAAATCGACTCCTGTGATCGTAGGGCATTTAGATAACAACTATCTATAGGCCGTGCGATTGGACCGCACCTCAGTGTGTGTGATACTCGGTGCAATGTGATACCATTTGTGTTCTTTTAGCAATTGCATCATCATACATGCTGTGTGGAGCATACGCAGAGGTGATTTGTGTAAAGTAGAAGGAAAATATTTTGCTGACTCTCTTTCAGGAAAATATTCCAACAGACTTTTAAACTCCACTGAACAGGTGTTGTATTGATTCTGTTAATGCTTTAATAATTTCAGTGCTGAGGGGTCTGGTAGGGATCCTCACTGGGTACGCGGGGGACACTATTGGAGTGAGTCGTGGCACTGTCAGCGGAGAAGGAGCGGGTAAAAAGTGCTCTGAGGACTTTTCACTATCATCTCGCTTGTTTATTTGGTGATCGTGTAAAATAATGCCTACGAGGGGAGCCAGATGTGCAAGTGTGAGGCGTTCAGGAGCCAGGGTTCAGGCTGACGAGCAGAAGCCAAGTGGGTTGATAATGTGTGGAAAGTATGGTCCACACGGAGAGGATTTTTGTGATGAATGGGTGAAAATGACAGTGGATGATAGGGCATCATTTTCTAGAGTTGGTGGGTTTGATCCTGAGGTATTGCAGGTAGTATGTCTAACCAACATCATATAAGACATGAACGGAATTATAATAACTGTTTGAACTTGTAGCAAAAATCAAGTAGAAAAAAGAGAAAGCAAGTACACCACCATATGTGGATGTGAAAGCAGTTACAAACAGCATACAAACTATAGAAAATAAAAATAAAAATATGAAAAATATGAATGTAACCTATATATGTACTAATTAATGTCAAAGTTTTATTTAGGAGGAGAAGGCAACCTAACTGGTTTCAACCATTTCTCTTGCACTCAGAGCTAAACATGTGTTTGCAAACATTTGTGACGAATTCTCTGAATTTTATTACCAGATAGGTTCAGGGATTGTTACAGGTAATTCTCAGTGTGCGGAAGGGAAATTTGGGGGTTGGGGATTTGCACCCCCCTTCCTCTTTGTCTGTTGTTTGTCTGTGACCCCTCCCCCTTCCAGCACCTGATATATAATTACCTCCAGGTATGATTGAGCAGCTTCCCAATTGTTTGTCTGCTTGTGTGCATGAGGCATTGAATGGGAGCAGCATTTGGAAGGCATGCTGTTCCTTGTAGTGCCAATGGGAGATCCAGGGGGTGGCTAGCGGGTAAGTTAGCTCTCTGTTTGGAAGTGATTTAGTAAAAGCCTTTATCATGAGGCATACTGTGACAAATTACATGGCCCTATGTGGGCACTGCTATTATGTAGGTTAGGACTGCTGTATCAGAGAAGCCGTGAAGTGGCCAGCAGCTAAACATGTGTTTGCAAACATTTGTGACGAATTCTCTGAATTTTATTACCAGATAGGTTCAGGGATTGTTACAGGTAATTCTCAGTGTGCGGAAGGGAAATTTGGGGGTTGGGGATTTGCACCCCCCTTCCTCTTTGTCTGTTGTTTGTCTGTGACCCCCTCCCCCTTCCAGCACCTGATATATAATTACCTCCAGGTATGATTGAGCAGCTTCCCAATTGTTTGTCTACTCAGAGGAGTATCCAACCGGTAAAAGAGGAGCTGTAGCCTGCTGGGGAAATGGCTGAGACCAGTGGAACTGGTAATGGTAAGTATGGAGTCATTCAAGTACATATATAGTAAAACCAAAGAATAAATAAAAAAATCAAGATAGTAACGTCATAAATAGAGAATATCCTGTCTGCGCATTAGTATTTGCCAGTAGGAAAGCGGACAGAGACAGGGAAACCACCCAGGTATTTCTTTTAGTTACCATACAAGAAGTATTCATTTCTAATAATGGACCATCTACAGACCTTTAAATTGGGATGAGAAGGATTGAATGAATACTTTGCATGACCTAAGCTTGTTGTTGTTTTTTTCTTTTGCAGTACTAGAAAATTCTCCATCTGGATAAGATCACTGGTAAACACTAATTCGGCAAATGGGAGGAACAAGAGAAGTGCAACATTACCCTTTGACAAAACCTGCTGAAGTTATTATTAGGCCTCTATGATGCTAAACCCTTTCCTTTTTTTCCTAGCAGCAGTGGCCCCTGACTAACTTAATCGACAGAGATTTTGTTAAATGTGAAATACATACCTTGTACTCCCACTCAGGAAGTACAAGGTATGTTAGATACCCTCAAAGACTAATGTTGCATTCCAATATTCTAGATTCATGTCCATCACAGGTAGAGGAAATTATCTCACATATACTGGTTTCTCTCTGAACTTAGGATGGACAGGACACTGGATTGATGGCTGAGGTAGTCCCATTAGCGGCACAGCATGCACAAGCTTTAAGGTGGTAGACCAAGTAGTTAATCAATTCCCAGTAGTGCCCAATCCAGTAGTCATTTTAAGAAAATCCCCTCCACCTCTACAAACTTATCTGTCACCAACCTCTATTCTGTTTTTCTTCACATATTCCTCTAAAGGGTGGTACAATACATGTACCCAATTCTCCCAAGATTTCGAGTGACAGCTTGAGTATTTTCTCCCAAGCCCTGCATGACTGTTTACAGTCCTTTCAGCCTGAGAATGGGTCGGTGCTGATACAATATGTTGATGACTTGTTGTGCGCTGATTCATTTGGGTCATCCCTTGCAGATATAAAGCAGTTTCGGTTTTGTCTCTTCCAGACAGGACACCAGGTCTCAAGGGATAAACTACAGTTGTGTAGGACAAGGGTCAAATACCTGGAATGTAGTACTGGTACATGATTTGACAGTACATACACCACATGCCATATTGGTCCTTTAAAGTTCTGCCCAAACCCGGTATGTCTCATCAGCATGATGGCCTCAGTATTACTGCAGTGTGCCTTGTCATGCACAAAGGGTGGAGGATGAGAATACTGGTGAAGGAAAATTTTGTATAGACACTGATATGCATGATGTTATGAAATATCCGAATCAGACCTTTACTATGAGACCTTATATTTCCTTTTCCATTTTCTCCTCTAGAGATTTTTTTTTGAGTGATGCTCATGGTATGCTACATTGCAAACACACAACAGTTAAATTAAGATGCAAATTTGTGTTCCCTACAGGAAAAGGAGGTCTGAAAGGTGAATGGGTATGGTCAGGCGTCCTCAGGACTCTGGAGAGATGGACAAGGTAAGCCAGTGGCCCCCAGGACGTATCTCCCAAGCCTAGCTGAGGCTGCACATGGTCTGACTCACCTAGGGTAAGGAAGGTAAGTGCAAATTGGTAAAAGCTTACTGGCGTGCACCAGGGTTCTCTTCTCAGGCAAGCAGGAAAGCAATCACCTGTCTTACTTGCATGCGGAAGAACATTTGCTAAGGGAGTACCAACAGAGCCATTCCATACTCCCCATGCAGACAGACCTTTTTCAGTTAACACAAATCGACTTTGTACAGTTAACACCCTGTAGGAATTATTGTTATGTATTGGCGTGCATTAATGTTTTCTCAAACTGGGTAGAGGCATTTCCTGCCTCCACAAGTACTGCTGTGTTTACCGCAAAGAAAATTGTGCAGAAATTTGTGTGTAGATATATTATCCTTAAAAGAAGGAGCAAAGTTATAGCTTGAAACTGGACTATTGTGGTCATAGACACTGCTACTAGTGTTATGTAGCATCGGAACCACTCCCAGATCTCCACTTAATGAATCACCCTCTTCAAAATATCTTTTTTTTGGAAGACAACCTCATGTCATGATTGATCTGCACAATGATCAGAAATACACCAATGAGGTGACAATACAGTACTTTATCGAGATGAACCAGCATTATTTGAGAACTTGACAAAAGAGCTTGAAAATGTTGATTCCTGATATGCCAAATACTAACTGTCTTGATTGTGAACCAATAGACTGTGTGATTGTTCTTATGCTCAGGTTGCCTAATAGATAGGTGGGAAGGACCATACCAAGTTTTGTTGACAGCACTATCCCAGTGAAAGTAGCTGAGAGAGAGACTTGGGTCCACAATTCCCATCGCAAGAAAGTCAGTAGTTTGGAAGGAACTCGTAAATGGAGTGAGATCGCAGAAGTATCACCCTGTTGAACACTACCTGAGCATACTAAAGGATTCCAGAAAGACCAATCTTTGTATTTGATTTGCTATGGACAAGATTTGTTTTGTTCTTTCTTTTCCGTTGACAATAATTTTTTTCATGACATTCAATTTTTTGTGAGGTTTTTCATGAAGAGTATGCTTGCTGTGACTGTATGGATTCTTTTGTAACAACTGCTTCCTGTGTAATTTGTAAATCTGTAACCATATATATATACTGTATATGTGTAATATTGTATGCATATCCTTTTAAATATCAAATGTATATATCAATGACCATTGGAACTCAGACATGTACTTGTTTTCTCTTAAGGGATGTAGTGTTTGCGATGTACAGCACACTTTTATAGTATATGGTAATAAGATGCACCTAGCGTCCGCTGTATATATTAGTGTTGGCATTTTAGATATTTATTAGAAATATATTTGACTCCGAAGGATGTGGGCTGCGTCAGGGATAGCACGTTCTTAATGATTCATTGTACAAACGCCGCTGTGGTCTACCAGCTAAAGATGGATGCATTTTGATGCTGCGGAATCACATGCCGTGTGTTCTTTTGTATTATCAGTAAGGCGCTGATATGAAATTAAAGGGACAATATATAAATGCACAATATTTGAAAATGCTACAGCATATTTTTATTGTTGCAAAACAAAGTACAGATAAGTCATATTGTGTTTGATTCAGATTGGATTGTTTATCTGTTAAGTAAATTTGAAATGCATTTAAAAGTTGGTGCATAGGTATGATACAGCTGTGTTAGCATGCTGAGTCCAATTCACATACTGCTAATGCAGGCCTAAAGTAACTTATGGTGCTTGTATAATTTGTGATTTCTTTGTGACAAAGGAGCTACCAACATGGTCTTTCCACCATTTTGCCCAAGCACATGGCTGGGGACAAGGAGGAGGAGCAGTGGCCATTTTAGAAAGGTCACCCTATCCACCTAGCTAAACAGCTGACTTTCAGTGTGTTTAAAACAGTTTCCTTTGTCACAAAGAAACAACATATATGTACAAATCTAACACCATTTAAAAGCTAACAATGAATTTATTTAACCCCTGCCATAGTCAATTGCAAATAGTTTCAATTGGGCCTAGTGAGAGTTAATAGTGAAATGAATACTTGATGTAGGAATTACACACAGATATAAAATAAGTTTTTTTCTTTTTCCTCCAGGATTTAGTTAACTCTCTGTTTGCTATAAGATAGGCATTGAAATGTTAATTGAAACATGTTCAACCACCTTCCTCTACTATCAGGCGAATCTCTATTGATATGCAAATTAGAGGCAGTGAATGGGTGAGGAGTTTCATAGAAGTGCAGTAAATGGTGTGTGTGTGTGTGTGTGTGTGTGTGTGTGTGTGTGTGTATGTATATACAGATGTGTCCACATACATCTTTGCTATATCCCGCTATGTATGGCAAAGTTTTGCATGCCAAAGACTCAGAGATTTAGCCATGCCTTGTGATTTTTCTTAATTTGCTTCTTTAATATGTTAATTTATACATATTCTATTATGGCAAACAAAAATGTTAAAATTCATCCACTCGCTACTCGAGTAAAACAGCTTAGCCGTGTTTTGCATGTTGTGCCAAATTTGTAAAAAAGCAAAGATGTAAGTGGACACATCTGTATATATATATATATATTATATGTATGATATGTATTATATATATTATATTATGATAATATGGGTAATTATATCAGCATATGTTCTGCAAGATAGCTATCCAATTTGAATCATAGCATTTAAATTATAGTCAATAGTCCCTATAGATCTGAATAAAATCGGATACCTTTATTTGTTATATATTTGATATTTTGTTAAGGGAACAATTATTAAAAAATACACAAAATGCAGTTCCAGCCTAAACGTTTAGGTAAACACTCAAAGGAGGATTACTCTTGTGGGCGAGTTCCGGCAGGAGTAAGGAACCAAAGTGTATTGTGTAGTGAGCAGTAGCATTTTGCTCATATTGATCGTGACAAGTGTGGTGTAGTCAGTTGTGAACGCATGGTGTACACATGGTACGGTACGTGAGGTAAATGTACGGGAGCATGCACATGGCAAAGGAACGTGCACGGTTGCGTAAGCATGTAAGGTTGTGTGAAGTAGCGAGCGAAAGTTTAACCACACAATAGAAATAAATGTAAAGGCGGGATAGAAGACATAGTCATACAATAGCATGTAACTATCTGATTTAAAAGCAGTTTAATATTTTGTTTAAAGTATACTACCTCTGGGGCAAGCTATCAGTCAAAGGGAGTGATATTTTTTCTGTACAGAAAACCTCATGTGTTAGCGTGAGTTGAACCCCGTTAACCTGGATTCCCGTGGAGACGCTGAGTTGGCAGAGGCTCGGCGGTGTAAAAGAGTCGCAACCTTACGTATTAACGAAGTAGGCATGTACTACAATGTGTAGAGGAGCATAATAGATTGTGTATTGAGGAAGTAGGCACGTACTACAATGTGTAGAAGTATTATAGTGTTACGTTCTGGCTGTGGACCGCAGCTTGTGAAATCGACTCCTGTGATCGTAGGGCATTTAGATAACAACTATCTATAGGCCGTGCGATTGGACTGCACCTCAGTGTGTGTGATACTCGGCGCAATGTGATACCATTTGTGTTCTTTTAGCAATTGCATCATCATACATGCTGTGTGGAGCATACACAGAGGTGATTTGTGTAAAGTAGAAGGAAAATATTTTGCTGACTCTCTTTCAGGAAAATATTCCAACAGACTTTTAAACTCCACTGAACAGGTGTTGTATTGATTCTGTTAATGCTTCAATAATTTCAGTGCTGAGGGGTCTGGTAGGGATCCTCACTGGGTACGCGGGGGACACTATTGGAGTGAGTCGTGGCACTGTCAGCGGAGAAGGAGCGGGTAAAAAGTGCTCTGAGGACTTTTCACTATCATCTCGCTTGTTCATTTGGTGATCGTGTAAAATAATGCCCACGAGGGGAGCCAGATGTGCAAGTGTGAGGCGTTCAGGAGCCAGGGTTCAGGCTGACGAGCAGAAGCCAAGTGGGTTGATAATGTGTGGAAAGTATGGTCCACACGGAGAGGATTTTTGTGATGAATGGTTGAGAATGACAGTGGATGATAGGGCATCATTTTCTAGAGTTGGTGGGTTTGATCCTGAGGTATTGCAGGTAGTATGTCTAACAACGTCATATAAGACATGAACGGAATTATAATAACTGTTTGAACTTGTAGCAAAAATCAAGTAGAAAAAAGAGAAAGCAAGTACACCACCATATGTGGATGTGAAAGCAGTTACAACCAGCATGCAAACTATAGAAAATAAAAATAAAAATATGAAAAATATGTATGTAACCAATATATGTACTAATTACTGTCAAAGTTTTATTTAGGAGGAGAAGGCAACCTAACTGGTTTCAGCCATTTCTCTTGCACTCAGAGCTAAACGTGTGTTTGCAAACATTTGTGACGAATTCTCTGAATTTTATTACCAGATAGGTTCAGGGATTGTTACAGGTAATTCTCAGTGTGCAGAAGGGAAATTTGGGGGTTGGGGATTTGCACCCCCCTTCCTCTTTGTCTGTTGTTTGTCTGTGACCCCTCCCCCTTCCAGCACCTGATATATAATTACCTCCAGGTATGATTGAGCAGCTTCCCAATTGTTTGTCTGCTTGTGTGCATGAGGCATTGAATGGGAGCAGCATTTGGAAGGCATGCTGTTCCTTGTAGTGCCAATGGGAGATCCTGGGGGTGGCTCCTGGGTAAGTTAGCTCTCTGTTTGGAAGTGTTTTAGTAAAAGCCTTTATCATGAGCCGTACTGTGACAAATTACATGGCCCTATGTGGGCACTGCTATTATGTAGGTTAGGACTGCTGTATCAGAGAAGCCGTGAAGTGGCCAGCAGCTAAACATGTGTTTGCAAACATTTGTGACGAATTCTCTGAATTTTATTACCAGATAGGTTCAGGGATTGTTACAGGTAATTCTCAGTGTGCGGAAGGGAAATTTGGGGGTTGGGGATTTGCACCCCCCTTCCTCTTTGTCTGTTGTTTGTCTGTGACCCCCTCCCCCTTCCAGCACCTGATATATAATTACCTCCAGGTATGATTGAGCAGCTTCCCAATTGTTTGTCTACTCAGAGGAGTATACAACCGGTAAAAGAGGAGCTGTAGCCTGCTGGGGAAATGGCTGAGACCAGTGGAACTGGTAATGGTAAGTATGGAGTCATTCAAGTACATATATAGTAAAACCAAAGAATAAATAAAAAAATCAAGAAAGTAACGTCATAAATGGAGAATATCCTGTCCGCACATTAGTATTTGCCAGTAGAAAAGCGGACAGAGACAGGGTAACCCCCTAGGTATTTCTTTTAGTTACCATATAAGAAGTATTCATTTCTAATAATGGACCATCTACAGACCTTTAAATTGGGATGAGAAGGATTGAATGAATACTTTGCATGACCTAAGCTTGTTGTTGTTTTTTTCTTTTGCAGTACTAGAAAATTCTCCATCTGGATAAGATCACTGGTAAACACTAATTCGGCACATGGGAGGAACAAGAGAAGTGCAACATTACCCTTTGACAAAACCTGCTGAAGTTATTATTAGGCCTCTATGATGCTAAACCCTTTCCTTTTTTTCCTAGCAGCAGTGGCCCCTGACTAACTTAATCAACAGAGATTTTGTTAAATGTGAAATACATATATTGTACTCCCACTCAGGAAGTACAAGGTATGTTAGATACCCTCAAAGACTAATGTTGCATTCCAATATTGTAGATTCATGTCCATCACAGGTAGAGGAAATTATCTCACATATACTGGTTTCTCTGTGAACTTAGGATGGACAGGACACTGGATTGATGGCTGAGGTAGTCCCATTAGTGGCTCAGCATGCACAAGCTTTAAGGTGGTAGACCAAGTAGTTAATCAATTCCCCGTAGTGCCCAATCCAGTAGTAATTTTAATAAAATCCCCTCCACCTCTACAAACTTATCTGTCACCAACCTCTAGTCTGTTTTTCTTCACATATTCCTCTAAAGGGTGGTACAATACATGTACCCAATTCTCCCAAGATTTCGAGTGACAGCTTCAGTATTTTCTCCCAAGCCCTGCATGACTGTTTACAGTCCTTTCAGCCTGAGAATGGGTCGGTGCTGAAACAATATGTTGATGACTTGTTGTGCGCTGATTCATTTGGGTCATCCCTTGCAGATATAAAGCAGTTTCGGTTTTGTCTCTTCCAGACAGGACACCAGGTCTCAAGAGGTAAACTACAGTTGTGTAGGACAAGGGTCAAATACCTGGAATGTAGTACTGGTATATGATTTGACAGTACATACACCACATGCCATATTGGTCCTTTAAAGTTCTGCCCAAACCCGGTATGTCTCATCAGCATGATGGCCTCAGTATTACTGCAGTGTGCCTTGTCATGCACAAAGGGTGGAGGATGAGAATACTGGTGAAGGAAAATTTTGTATAGACACTGATATGCATGATGTTATGAAATATCCGAATCAGACCTTTACTATGAGACCTGATATTTCCTTTTCCATTTTCTCCTCTAGAGATTTTTTTTTTGAGTGATGCTCATGGTATGCTACATTGCAAACACACAACAGTTAAATTAAGATGCAAATTTGTGTTCCCTACAGGAAAAGGAGGTCTGAAAGGTGAATGGGTATGGTCAGGAGTCCTCAGGATTCTGGAGAGATGGACAAGGTAAGCCAGTGGCCACCAGGACGTATCTCCCAAGCCTAGCTGAGGCAGCACATGGTCTGACTCACCTAGGATAAGGAAGGTAAGTGCAAATTGGTAAAAGCTTACTGGCGTGCACCAGGGTTCTCCTCTCAGGCAAGCAGGAAAGCAATGACCTGTCTTACTTGCATGAGGAAGAACATTTGGTAAGGGAGTACCAACAGATCCATTCCATACTCCCCCTGCATACAGACCTTTTTCAGTTAACACAAATCGACTTTGTACAGTTAACACCCTGTAGGAATTATTGTTATGTATTGGCGTGCATTAATGTTTTCTCAAACTGGGTAGAGGCATTTCCTGCCTCCACAAGTACTGCTGTGTTTACCGCAAAGAAAATTGTGCAGAAATTTGTGTGTAGATATATTATCCTTAAAAGAAGGAGCAAAGTTAAAGCTTGAAACTGGACTATTGTGGTCATAGACACTGCTACTAGTGTTATGTAGCATCGGAACCACTCCCAGATCTCCACTTAATGAATCACCCTCTTCAAAATATCTTTTTTTTGGAAGACAACCTCATGTCATGATTGATCTGCACAATGATCAGAAATACACCAATGAGGTGACAATACAGTACTTTATCGAGATGAACCAGCATTATTTGAGAACTTGACAAAAGAGCTTGAAACTGTTGATTCCTGATATGCCAAATACTAATTGTCTTGATTGTGAACCAATAGACTGTGTGATTGTTCTTATGCTCAGGTTGCCTAATAGATAGGTGGGAAGGACCGTACCAAGTTTTGTTGACAGCACTATCCCAGTGAAAGTAGCTGAGAGAGAGACTTGGGTCTACAATTCCCATCGCAAGAAAGTCAGTAGTTTGGAAGGAACTCGTAAATGGAGTGAGATCGCAGAAGTATCACCCTGTTGAACACTACCTGAGCATACTAAAGGATTCCAGAAAGACCAGTCTTTGTATTTGATTTGCTATGGACAAGATTTGTTTTGTTCTTTCTTTTCCGTTGACAATAATTTTTTTCATGACATTCAATTTTTTGTGAGGTTTTTCATGAGGAGTCTAGTGTGGAACTGGAACTGCTTATGGAGAAAGGAGTGATGTCTTTATAGGATCCCAGGATCAGCCTATCACTTTCTTAAAGCCAGAGAAAATCAAAGGTCTAGTAGTTACGGAGTTTGGAGCAAAACTCTATCGAATCCGAACATCAGTGTACAAAGACGTAGGTACATGTATGTGTAAAACGTTTGTTCAAATCAGACATCATAGGCCCTAGCACTGTCCCAGCATATTCTATAGGTTGAATGTCATCCCACACCCAACCAGTGATTCCTTGACCGCCGAGTGCATATAGAGGATGTCTCATCCTCATCCCTGTCTTCCCCAAATATAGTCAAATGTCTGATTTGCCTAATGAATACATACGTGTGTCTAGGTCACCGATTGTTTGAAATATTTTTCTTCTGTTTATAATTTATGGCAGTTATTGTTTACTGCCAAAAGGTAGACTGCCAAAGTCAAAAATATTACATATGGAAAACATACAAACCCCACACAGATCAGTCGCTATGCGTGCGAATATGTGCAGCGAGCACAGCAATATATGGTAGCATACACATTCACACAGACAAGCCACAAGGATATATTCAACACATTTCATACCACTTTTGGACTATTTTTTTTTCCTGTTTGATGAACAGGCAAATATATGTTGCAAACTGGATATTGTATCTTCATCTCAGAACTCTAGATAGTCGAGTAATAGTTTCTCAATCTGAAATAACATCAAACATTAGTATCTACCCAAAGAATCATAGGCTAACCCCTTTTCTGACCACCTTTTTGCACTCTGACATACCTTGATTGGTATTCTGTGATTGTGGGAGTGTTTGCACATATTCTCTTGTCCCATACAGTCTTGTCCTTAGTTGATATTGGGACAACACATACAGCAGCCATAAACATAGTATTTTAGAACAGAAGGAGAAATATGATGTTCCTGAAAGGATCCTGAGTATGTGATGGAGATGCGGGGGCATAAGGCTGGGCGTTATGGAAAAACATGGATAAGCTGTCAGATAGGAGTAACTCTGAAATCAGCTAGCATAATCTAAGTGAGATGCTGATAGCATGGGAGCATACTGTAATACATGTGATATTAAGGTGGAAATTTGTGGTCATTTACCATGGCCTAATTAATCCATCAGTGCTATTCAATTGTCCTCGAAGTCTGCCCGGAAGATGGTTGAAAGATAGAAAGTTACAAGCTGTACAGTCAATAAGTTGACACCATAGTGTTGACAGTCAAATGGTCTACAGGGTTAAAGGGTTAAAAGTCAAAGGGTCGACAGGGTCAAAATGTCTACATGAAAATATGTTGACACATTTTTTATGGTTTATTCATGTTTTTACATCTTTTGCTGCATTTTATTATCCATGTCACTAACTATTATCTTTAGTAACCTTGTAGCTAGTGAAGAATAGTAGAAAAAGCCAATGCGTCCAAAGTGTGGTGAGCAAAACGAGCCCACGAGGGAACATATTTTAACAAATTGGGTGAAATATGTCTAAAAACATAAAATAATACACCAAAATAGAAAAAATATATACTTTTTTTGTATCAAAATTTTTCATGTCGACATTTTCATATTGTCGACCTTTTGATTGTTGATCCCATGGTGTCGACCAATTGACTGTTGACATTGTAACTGTTTAACTAACAGACCATACATATCTGCCCACAGGTATTTTTTTTTCCAAGGCTGTGAATGCTCTAAAAAAACTGTGTTAAATTGCATGTTTTTGCAAGCCACATAGATCTGGGAACTTATGTTGGATTCTATGAGTTAACACCTGAAAACAGATAATTTAACATGTGAAAACAATGGGCTTTAATTGAATAGCCTGGACTGGCAAATTTTAGACTACTTCCAATTTTCAGTAAATATATAGATGTATAAACAGTATATGAGGGTCATTTGATAAGTGTGGTATATTTCTATGAAATGGCACCACAATCCCTTTCATGATGTTCTGCCTGGAACATTCCATTCTTCTAACCCCACCAGGCCAAATTGGAGCCAGGCATTATTCACTTGCGGTAGTATTTTGAAGTGAGCAGTTTAGCAGTTTCCACAAAAACAAATTCCATGCAGTGATAAAACACTTTTATGTAAAAAAGCGAGTAGCAGCACAGATCAAATCAGAGTTAGACAAAGTTCATGGGGACTCTGCTCCTGTGCTAAAGTCCTCCTATTTCTGAATAAACAAATTTAAACATGGCTGAAACTGCACTGAATAAGAAGCTCCCTCCGGACGCCCAGAGATCACCATGTCAGATATGGTGGCAAAAATCCATGGTATCATTATGAAAGATCACTGAGTGAAGGTGCAGAAGTTTGATGAGGCAGTAGGCATCTTGATGGAAGTGCATAACAATTTGCTTGAAAAATTGCACATAAAATATGTGTGCGATTGCTGACTCTCGAACAAAAACTTGCATGAAAGGGCATTTCAATGTAGTGTTTGGTGATGTTTAAGTGCAATCCATAGAATTTTTGTTGTCGATTTGTGACTGTGGACGAAACTTGAATCACCACCACTACACTCCTAAGTCGAAGGTCAGTCAAAACATTGAACAATGACTGGTGAAATTGCACCAAAGTAGGCAAAGTCTGATTTGTCGTCTGGAAAGGTGATGGCCACTGTTTTTTGGGATTCCCCATGAATTATCCTAATTGAATACTTGCAAAAGGGTAAGACAATAACAGAGGAGTACTACACAACATTGTTGGAATGTTTGAAAGAAGAGGTCATGCAAAACACAGCTCTTCAATCAAGATAACACGCCAACCCACAAGCCTATCACAATGGCAAAATTGCACAACTTAAATTTCCATTGTATTCTCAATTTTGGCCTCTGTGACTTTTTACTGTTTCCAAATTTGAAAATCTAGCTCGGTGGGAAGAAATTCTTGTTGACTGAGGAAGTTATCGCTGCAATGAATTAGTATTTTGCAGGCTTTGAGAAACTCTACTTTTCCAATGGTATTAGAAAACTGGAAACTTGGTGGACCAAGTGTATCGACCTCGAGGGAGACTATGGGGGTAATTCCAAGTTGATCGCAGCAGGAATTTTGTTAGTAGTTGGGCAAAATCATGTGCACTGCAGGGGAGGCAGATATAACATGTGCAGAAAGAGTTAGGTTTGGGTGGTTTATTTTGTTTCTGTGCAGGGTAAATACTGGCTGCTTTATTTTTACACTGCAAATTAGATTGCAGATTGAACACACCACACCCAAATCTAACTCTCTCTGCACATGTTATATCTGCCTCCCCTGCAGTGCACATGGTTTTGCCCAATTGTTTACAGAATTCCTGCTGCGATCAACTTGGAATTACCCCCATGGTTTTGCCCAACTGCTAACAAAATTCCTGCTGCGATCAACTTGGAATTACCCTCCTATGTCGAGTAATAAAGGCAATTAGATTTTTTTCCCCAGAAATGTTTTTACTTGCTTTTTCTACCACACTTATCAAATGACCCTCATATATATCCAGGATTGCAAGAAACATTAGTGAGATATACACTGCAAGTAATGAACTGATAATCAGCACACCAAAGTCATAGAGCAGGAGAAGAGAATTGTCTTTCCAATGATGTTAGCTGGACACTCTAATTCCCATGAGTTTTGTGTATACACCATGTCACCTGTCTCTACTATGCTACATCCGCATTACACCTGCATCTGCTAGGACTTCTGGCTGCCTGACATTCACCTTTAAACTATGATATATAAGAGACAGAGCTACAGTGGTATGATTTTCCTAATAAGAATACTGTACTATAACCATATGAACATGCAAATAGGTTAAAGTAATAAGTACTGCATTATTCTTTACAGAGTAACCTGGATGTGACATGGAGAACCAGACTTACATGAATGGATTCCTCTTGTTACCATTTTACGCAACATCAAATTATATAATGCCAACTATATGTATATTTTTCCTCCTCTACATATTTGGAGTGCTCATTAATGCTACTATAATAACAGTGATATACATTGATTACCAATTACACACCCCCATGTACCTATTTCTCTGTAACTTGGCCTTAATAGATATCTGTTATACAACCATTACTGTCCCTAACCTGCTGTACATGTTACTATCCGGAGATAATACAGTGTCCTTCATACAATGCTTAACCCAGATGTACTTTTATTTTTTGGCTGATTCATCAGAGATTTTTCTAATATTCATTATGGCATATGACAGATATGTTGCTGTATGTGATCCTTTACATTATCACACCATTTTAAATAGGAAAAATTGTCTTGTATTTGCATCTGGCACTTGGATATCAGGATGCTTAAATGCTTTTGTATTTACAATCCCAGTGTCACACATGTCCTTCTGTCAGTCTCGCACCATACACCAGTTTTTCTGTGATGCTAAAGCTCTGCTTAACATCTCCTGTGCTGGCAGTGAAGAATTTTATACTGTGCTTTATATGGAAATATTGTTATATGGAACTTTTCCTATCATGTTCTGTTTAACATCATATATAAAAATTATCAGGGTCATCTTGCAGATAAAATCTAAGGAAGGAAGGAAGAAAGCCTTCTCCACCTGCTCATCCCACCTCACCGTTGTCATTATGTACTTTTTGATGGCTATGTCTGTGTACATGATGCCACCATCAGAATACTCTGCTGTCCTAGAACCAATATTTACTGTATTGTATTCAGTTGTAACACCCATGATAAATCCTCTGATATACAGTCTACGAAATAAAGACATGAAATCTGCTCTGCGGAGACTGCTGGGGGGAAAACAGAGTTTTGAACAATGAGGGAGAAAGTGTAACATTCTTAAATAACACTGTGGTTTTTAATATACTGTAACTTAATTTTAGCTAATGACTAATGCTAATGACTATAACATTAATGATAGTAGTCTTTGAATTTGCTCCTACTAATTCTTATGCTCTCTGATTTTTTTGTCATTGGTTTGTTCTGCCCGGCCTGAATTTTTAAATTGTGTTTTATCAGTTGGCCAGAATTTCAGTGCTATATCTTTTCCCATTGTCTCCAGTGGTGCCAAGGGAGGTGCGGGGGAAGAAGGGTGGTGCTTGTAGGTTCTTTTTACCCAGCTTTTTAAAGGTATCCAGTTGATAGGTCAACAGTTAAAAGATGACAGTCAACAGGTCAACACCAAATGGTCAACATGCATATGGTCGACACGGTCAAAAGGTCATCAGGTTCAAATGGTCAACATGACAATGGTCAACACATGAAAAGGTCAACATCAATGTTTTTGAATTTTTTTAAACCTTTCCATACTTTACCATTCATATGGACTATGATTTTGGGATATTATCCTGTATAAAGTGAATCAGAGTGGAGTGATGCACTTTGGACTTGGAGGCTAATTTAGACCTGATTGCTGCTGTGCGTGTTCGCACAGCAGTGATCAAGTATGAAGTGCAAATGCACAGGCGTCGCAGTGCGTCAGCACATGGCAGACAGCTGATGGCTGTCTTATCCGTACGATCGCCTCTGCCTGACTGACAGGCAGAGGCGGTAGCTGGGCGGGAGGGGGCGCAGCAGCTGTGACCCGGGCAGCAATGAGTAGCTCCCTGCCAGCATGCAGGAGCTGCACAAATAGGGAGCTACTCCTACAGTACAAATGCATCACCACTGTACGATGCATTTCACTTGTATGATGGGGTAGGGCCCGACATGTGGGGCAGACAGGTCATGTAAGGGAAGCTGATTGTATGATCAGGTCTGAATCACCCCCTTGGTACGCTAAATAAGGTTCTATATGCTGAAAGGTAAAATTTGACACACAAAAAACCCATGAAAAACTCATGTTAAACTTTTCATGTGTCGATCATTTGTGTATTGGCCTTTTGAACCTTTGACCATGTTGACTTGTGCATGTTGACTGATGTCAACCTAGAAAAAAACTCTTGACTGTCGACCTATTATACTTTAACCCTTTTGGAAAGGCCTGATGGGTTCCTGTATCCTGCTGCCTTCCCCACTATTGTAGACAGTGGCACTTTGGAAAGGGAGAGAGAGAGAGAGAGAGAGAGAGAGAGAGAGAGAGAGAGAGAGAGAGAGAGAGAAAGAGAGAGAGAGAGAGAAAGAGAGAGAGAGGTCTGACTTCTACTGCAGCAATCTTTCTGTCCAGCCCAGCAAATGCTGATGTGTGCTAGCCTGGGGAGAGAGACAGCTGCAGAAGCAGTCAGTCCTCTCTCTCCCTGCATAATGTGCAGGATTGAGAGGAGCGATCGCACCTGTTGTCGCTGCCCAACTAATCTGATACTGGCATCCCTACTATGTGGCACGTGCAGATGCACATACTGTAAATGCTAGTTTTTAATTTTTTCAAATTTAGGGGATTGACCACACCTCCCACATTACCTATGCCCCCTCCCAATACCGGGGGCCTGACAGATCTGTCAGCACCCCTGATTGTAGCTAGTGATATTTGATTTCATTTAAACATATAACAGAGATGGTTCCATGGGTGTAGTATGAATCACCAGCGCTTGGGATCCCGGTGCCCAGCATTACGGCACCGGGATCCCAACTGCCAGAATGCCAGCAGTGGGGTGAGCACAAAAGAGCCCCTTGTGGAATGGGCATGCGCTACACGTGCCACGCTATTTATTCTCCCTCCAGGGGTGTTGTGGAAACCCCAAGAGGGAGAATACTTGTTGGTATACTGGCTGTTGGGATTCAGGCACCGGTATGCTGAGTGCTGTTATCCAGACAGCCAGTGTATCAAGTGCCACTCGGTTCCATTCCTAGTGTGTTTGCTCCCTATGGGGCACAGTTACAGTCAGATACATTTGCACTGTGAACGCACACAGAATAAGACTTACAAAACAATGTCATGCTTTCTTAAATATACTACTGTATGTCAAGATACAGATATCTAAATATTAGTCCTGTTTAAAAACAGTAGTACCGTATATCTACCAGGTCTGCAAATTTGTACTCTCATGCCTGCGAATAGCATAAATGTGCAAATGGAAATTTATTGCAGCACTTAATGTTATGTGTAGGAGTACATTACACCAAAGGGCATGGCCAGTGTAAATTAAATTAATGTTAATTAATAAAGCAATAAAACAAATAAGTAATAAATATATAAAGTCCTCCCAGGAGTGGAGAGCCACATTATTACACTAATCATTGCAATAAATGTATCACATGCTTAAAAGCAAACAATTGCTAATAATAACTAAGCCAATTAATTTCAAATGATAGACCATAATTGGACTAAACTTTGAAAAGCAAAATCATAAACTATAGTATTAGCAGCTGTTCAATCATGATGTGCATAATCCAGACCAAGATTGGAGTAAATGTTTAGTCAAATGCAGGATCACTGATACCAGGACTTTTCCAGGTCCTACAGCAAGAATTTTGCATAGCAGAAACAAAATAATGATATGAATAGTCACTCCAGCCAGGCTCAGTACACAATGTCTGCACAAAGGGGCACTGCTGTATAAGTCCATTCCAGTGGTACTGCTGTATAAGTCCAGTGGTACTGCCGTATAAGTCCAATAGTACTGCCGTATAAGTCCAGTGGCACCGCCGATTAAGTCCATTGGTACTGCTGTATAATTCCAGTGGTACTGCCGTATAAGTCCAGTGGTACTGCCGTATAAGTCCAGGGGTACTGCCGTATAAGTCATAGGGTACTGCCGTATAAGTCCAGGGGTACTGCTGTATAAGTCCAAAGGCACTGCAAATTAAGTCCAGTGGTACTGCAGAATAAGTCATGGGGTACTGCCATATAAGTCCAGGGGTACTTCCGTATAAGTTCAAGAATACTGCCGTATAAGTCCAGTGGTAGTGCTGAATAAATCTAGGGGTGCTGCCATATAAGTCCAGGGGTACTGCCGTATAAGTCAAGTGGTACTGCCAAATAAGTCCAGAGGTACTGCTGTATAAGTCCTGGGGTACTGCCACATAAGTCTAGGAGTACTCTCATATAAGTACAGTTATAATGGCGCATAAGTCCAGTGGAACTGCAGTATAAGTCCAAGGGTACTGCAGTATAAGTCCATGGGTACTGCAGTATAAGTCCAAGGGTACTGCAGTATAAGTCCAAGGGTACTGCAGTATAAGTCCAGGGGTACTTCAGTATAAGTCCAGTGGTACTGCCATATAAGTTAAGTGGTACTGCAATATAAGTCCAGGGGTACTGCCGCATAAGTCCAGTTGTACTACCATATATGTCCAGTGGAACTGCCGTATAAGTCCAGGGGTACTTCCGTATAAGTCCAGTGGTACTGCTGTATAAATCCAGTGGAACTGCAGTATAAGTCCAAGGGTACTGCAGTATAAGTCCAAGGGTACTGCAGTATAAGTCCAGGGGTACTTCAGTATAAGTCCAGTGGTACTGCCATATAAGTCCAGTGGTACTGCCGTATAAGTCCAGGGGTACTGCCGTATAAGTCCAGGGGTACTGCCATATAAGTCATAGGGTACTGCCGTATAAGTCCAGGGGTACTGCTGTATAAGTCCAAAGGCACTGCAATTTAAGTCCAGTGGTACTGCAGAATAAGTCATGGGGTACTGCCATATAAGTCCAGGGGTACTTCCGTATAAGTTCAAGAATACTGCCGTATAAGTCCAGTGGTAGTGCTGAATAAATCTAGGGGTGCTGCCATATAAGTCCAGGGGTACTGCCGTATAAGTCAAGTGGTACTGCCAAATAAGTCCAGAGGTACTGCTGTATAAGTCCTGGGGTACTGCCACATAAGTCTAGGAGTACTCTCATATAAGTACAGTTATAATGGCGCATAAGTCCAGTGGAACTGCAGTATAAGTCCAAGGGTACTGCAGTATAAGTCCAAGGGTACTGCAGTATAAGTCCAAGGGTACTGCAGTATAAGTCCAGGGGTACTTCAGTATAAGTCCAGTGGTACTGCCATATAAGTTAAGTGGTACTGCAATATAAGTCCAGGGGTACTGCCGCATAAGTCCAGTTGTACTACCATATATGTCCAGTGGAACTGCCGTATAAGTCCAGGGGTACATCCGTATAAGTCCAGTGGTACTGCTGTATAAATCCAGTGGAACTGCAGTATAAGTCCAAGGGTACTGCAGTATAAGTCCAGGGGTACTTCAGTATAAGTCAAGTGGTACTGTCATATAAGTCCAGGGGTACTGCCATATAAGTCCAAAGATACTGCCGTATATGTCCAGTCCAGTGGTGCAGCCATATAAATCCAGTGGAACTGCCGTATAAGTCCAGGGGTACTTCCGTATAAGTCCAGTGGTACTGCTGTATAAGTCATGTGATACTGTCATATAAGTCCAGGGGTACTGCCATATATGTCCAGTCCAGTGGTGCAGCCATATAAATCCAGTGGTACTGCTGTATAAGTCCAGTGGTACTGCGGTATATGCCCAGGGATGCTGCTGTTTAAGTCCAGTGTTACTGCTGTGTAAATCCAGTGGTGCTTTCCTGTGCTGTATATTATTTACTCAAAATAAATATTTAATACAAATAATTTATACAGGGTTTGACCTGTGTGGTTTAGAGGTATGCTCTCCTGTGCCGCATATTGGCCCTCATTCCGAGTTGATCGCTCTGTATTTTTCATCGCATCGCAATGAAAATCCGCTTAGTACGCATGCGCAATATTCGCACTGCGACTGCGCCAAGTAATTTAACAATGAAGATAGTATTTTTACTCACGGCTTTTTCATCGCTCCGGCGATCGTAATGTGATTGACAGGAAATGGGTGTTACTGGGCGGAAACACGGCGTTTTATGGGCGTGTGGATGAAAACGCTACCGTTTCCGGAAAAAACGCAGGAGTGGCCGAAGAAACGGGGGAGTGTCTGGTCGAACGCTGGGTGTGTTTGTGACGTCAAACCAGGAACGACAAGCACTGAACTGATCGCACAGGCAGAGTAAGTGTGGAGCTACTCTGAAACTGCTAAGTAGTTTGTGATCGCAATATTGCGAATACTTCGGTCGCAATTTTAAGAAGCTAAGATACACTCCCAGTAGGCGTAGGCTTAGCGTGTGTAACTCTGCTAAATTCGCCTTGCGACCGATCAACTCGGAATGAGGGCCATTGTGTTATATAACTCAAGAAAAATAAAGGAGAACAAAAATCTGGAGGATAAAATAGGAAACCACTTCCTGCTAGTGCTGCCATTAGTCATGACATAGACAGTGTAATGCCATCAACATCGTCTGCCAAGGCCAATGCCCAATGTCATAGAAAAGGGCATGTCAAATCCAAAAAGCCAAAGGTCAGTAAAAAGACCCAAAAAAATAAATTTAAATGGTCTGAGGAGAAACGTAAACTTGCAAATATGCTATTTACGACACAGAGTGGCAAGGAACGACTAAGGCCCTGGCCTATGTTTATGTCTAGTGGTTCAGCTTCACATGACAATGGAAGCCCTCATCCTCCCACTAGAAAAATAATAACAGTTAAGCTGGCAGAAGCACAGCAAAGAAGTGTGAATTCTAAGATGGTCTTACAAATCTGCAAGGAGAGTGCAAGTGTGTCGGTGGATGCGATGCCTGACCTTCCCAACAATGGATGGGAAGAGGTGGCTCCTTCCACCATTTGCATGCCCTCTGCAAGTGCCGTAAGGAGCACCCACTTTCCAGTTTCTGATATTCAAATAGAAGATGTCACTGTTGAAGTACACCAGGATAAGGATATGGGTGTTGCTGGTGCTGAGGAGAAAGTTGATGAGGAGGAGGATTCTGATGGTGATGTGGTTTGTTTTAATCAGGCACCAGTGGAGATAGTTGTTTTCCATGTGATGAATAAGTCCATTGTCATGCCTGGGCAAAATACCAAAAAAGGCACCTCTTCGGTGTGGAATTATTTCTCCACAATTCCGGACAACAGGAGTCAAGCAGTGTGTTGCCTTTGTCAATCCGTAATAAGTAGGGGTAAGGACATTAACCACCTAGGAACATCCTCCCTTAGACGTCACTTGCAGAGCATTCATCAGAAGTCATTGTCAAGTTCAGAAACTTTGGGTAAGAGAGTAAGCAGTCCACTGACACCTAAATCCCTACTTCCTTTTGCACCCAAGCTCCTGCAAGCCACACCACTAACTACCTCAACGTCAATTTTCTCCTCAGTCAGCAACGTCAGTAGTCCTGCAGGCCATGTCACTGGCATGACTGATGAGTCCTCTCCTAACCGGGATTCCTCCGGAGGATCCTTGAGTGGTACATCTACTTCTGCCGCTGCTGTTGTTGCTGCTGGGAGTCGATCATCATCCCAGAGGTGAAGTCGGAAGACCACTTGTATTACTTCAACTAAGCAATTAATAGTCCAACAGTCCTTTGTGAGAAAGATGGAATATGCAGCAGTCATCCTGTTGCAAAGTGGATAACTGAGGCCTTGACAGCTATGTTGGTGTTAGACATGTGTCCGTTATTGCCATTAGTGCAGTGAGATTTAGACAATTGATGGAGGTAATGTGTCCCTGGTACCAAATCCCATCTAGATTCCACATCACTAGGAAAGCAATTCACGGACTGTACAGGGACAAAAAGAAAAGTGTCCATGGACATGTGGACAATTGGAGCAGGGAAAAGTAAGGACTACTTTACTGTGACAGCCCACTGGGTAGATGCAACAACAGCAGCTGCACCAGTAGCAGCATCTCACAAACACCAGCTCATTTCTAGGCAGGCTACTCTGTGTATCACAGGTTTCCGTAGGAGGCATACTGCTGACAACCTCTTACGGAAACTGAAGGACATCATCGCGCAATGACTTTCCCCACATAGACTCTTCTGGAGATTTGTGATATCGGACAATGCCACTAATATTGCGCAGGCATTACATCTGGGCAAATTCCAGCACGTCCCATGTTTTGCACATACAATTAATTTGGTAGTACAGAATTTTTTTAAAAATGACAGGGGCATTCAGGAGTTGCTGTCGGTGGCCTGAAAAATTGTGGCCCACTTTCTGCATTCAGCCACTACATGCCGAATACTGGAGCGCCAACAAACACTCCTGAACCTGCCTTGCCATCACCTGAAGCAACAAGGTGGAATTCAACACTTTATTTGCTTCAAAGGATGGATGAGCAGCAAAAGGCCATACAAGCCTATACATCCACCTACAATATAGGCAAAGGAGGGGTAATGCACCTGACTCAAGCGCAGTGGAGAATGATTTCCGTCTTTTGCAAGGTTCTCCAACCCTTCGTACTTGCCACGGATGAAGATAATTCAGACACTGCCAGCTTGAGTCACGTCATTCCACTCATCAGGGTTTTGCAGGAGCAGCTGTAGAAATTGAAGGAAGAGCTAAGACGGAGCGATTCCACTAAGTATGTGGGACTTGTGGATGGAGCCCTTCATTCGATTTGCCAGGATTCAAGGGTGGTCAATCTGTTGAAATCAGAGCATTACATTTTGGCCACCGTGCTCTATCCTAGGTTTAAAGCCTAAGTTGTATCTCTTTTTCTTGAAGGCAAAAGTCTGCAGAGGTTCAAAGACTTGCTGGTGAGTAAATTGTCAACTCAAGCGGAACGTGACCCGTCAACAGCTCCTCCTTCATTTTCTCCCACAACTGGGGATGCGAAGAAAAGGATAAAATTTCCACGCCTACCCACTAGCAGTGATGCAGGGCAGTCAGGAGCAAGTGCTGACATCTGGCCCTGACTGAAGGAGCTGTCAACAATTACCGACATGTCTACAGTCACTGCACATGATGCTGTCACTATTGAAAGAATGGTGGAGGATTATATGTCTGACGTCATCCAAGTAGGCATGTCAGACAGTCCATATGTATACTGGCAGGAAAAAGGGGCAATTTGGAGGCCCTTGCACAAACTGGCTTTATTTTTCCTAAGTTGCCCCACCTTCCATGTAAACTCCGAAAGAGTGTTTAGTGCAGCCGGTAATCTTGTCAGCGATCAGTGTAGGAGGTTACTTCCATGAAATGTGGAGTACATAATGTTCATCAAAATTAATCATAAATTCCTCCAGGAAGACCTTTACCAGCAATTGCCTCCAGAAAGTACACGGGGACATATGATGGTGGATTCCAGTGGGGATGACTTAATTCTCTGTGAGGAGGAAGATGTACACACTGAAAAGGGTGAGGAATTGGAGGATGAGGATGAGGACGATATCTTGCCTATGTAGAGCCAGTGTCAGGAATATCTGTGTGTTTGTGTTGCCTTGCATTATGTCTCATTCCTGCCTCTAGGGGTCTCACTTGCTGCCTTAAGTCTGAATGGCAGTTGCTCACTCTGTCCCTGCAGGTTGATTACCTGATTGTGATCAGCTGTGGCCAACACCTTGTGCTGCTATTTAGTTCCAGCTCACTAGCATTCATGTGCAGATCATTGTGGTTCCATGTGGATTGTGACTAGGCTCTCTCCAGTTATCCTGTCCTGCTTCTGCCATACCTACATCTTGGAGACAGTTCCTGGAGTCTGGTGTTACCTATGCCTTGTTACAAGACTTCTAGCCCTGCTGGAGCAATATCTGCACTCCTGAATTTTTTTTTGCAGTCTGTTTCCACCCCTGCCTGGTTACTACATTTTGGTATGTTATTTTTCCTCTGCTTTGTTTAAACCCGGATTTCTTCATGGTAATTTCTCCTCTGCAATTAACCTGGACTGTACCTATATTCAAGCATAACCATACTCCCCGTTCAATAACAAGCCATTACAATTATCTAGGAATAATGCATTCTGTTCCCTGTTAACCAAATATTTATTTTCTGTATGCTGATATCTTACTGGTCCTTTTACTACAATAAACCTTGTTTAATTTTCACCTGGATTCAGCTGACCTCATTTCGTGTTTTCCTGCATGTGCACACACAGAGAATCTTAGTAGTCATAATAGCCAGTTTGTGCCAGGAGAAACGAATTGCTTCTTTTTTGGTGGGGGGATTAATTGCTCCTTTTTTTGTGGGTGCCCAAACAAACCAATCATTTCAGCCACAGTCGGGTGCAGACCCTGTCACTGAAATTATTGGTTTGTTAAAGTGTGCATGTCCTGTTTATACAACATAAGGACAACTCCATCTTGCACCTATTTTTTTTTCTTTACATTATGTGCTGTTTGGGGCCTAGTTTTTAAAACTACCATCCTGTCTGACACTTATGTGCCACTACTAGGTGGGCCAGGTGTTTGTGCCACACACTTACGTCGCTTAGCTTAGTCACCCAGGGACCTTGACGCACCTATTTTTTTTTCTTTGCATTATGTGCTGTTTGGGGCCTAGATTTTAAAAGTGCCATCATGTATGACACTGCAGTGCCACTCCTAGATGGGCCAAGTGTTTGTGTCGCACACTTGAGTCACTTAGCTTAGTCATCCTGCTACCTCCATGCAATCTTTTGGCCTAAGAACAATATTGTGAGGTGTGAGGTCTTCAGAATAGATTGGAAATGAACAAAAATGAATGTTATTGAGGTTAGTAATACCATAGGATCAAAATTATCCCCATATTCTGTGATTTTAGCTTTTTTTGTGTTTTTTCAAAACTCATCCGGATCCAAAATCTGAAAGGGTGGTTTTGGCAAAACCAATCCAGACCCAAAACACGAGTGAGGATCCAGATTCAAAACCAAAACACAAAACATGAAAAGTGCCCACTGCACATCTCCAGTTTTAATAGCACAAGTCTTGCTAAATCTCAAATTTCTATTTGTTCCTATGTAATGAATACAATGTTAGTTCCATGTAATCCTATCTACAATTATGTTTTACCTGTTATTTCCCAAATCAAAATCCCATTGGTTTGGTAAATCAGAGATTTACTAAAACAAAAACCGATGGAATTTTTCTTAAAAAAAACACACCAAATCAACAAAAATTTAACTTTAGTACTGTAAATGTACCCACTTATTCAAGTTTATTAAAAATGTATGTATAAAAGTAGAAAAATGTTCCTAATTGCGCTTTGGAGTTATATCAAGCAGCACCTCTAGATCAGAGGGTTTACAAGGTAATAGGATTAACACAGAATGTATCAATTTCAAACAGATTCTTTAAAACATTGATTTAAAATTTTTTTATTCACAAATTAAACCAATTCATTGCATAAAGGTGCAGCTATGTGACAGCTTTTTCAAATATCTTTTCACATAAACCTCAGACTGACAGTAAGTCCTGGTACATTTCCTTGTTGATGTGAATTCAATGTGCACCAATCGAATGGATCAGAAGTAGAACCCAACACGTTTAGTCCCGTAGGACTTCCTCAGGATAATGCAATACAGCAACTAAATTGCTGAAATTGACATATAGGTGGACATTCCGAGTTGTTCGCAAGCTGTTTTCGTTCGCAGCACAGCATTTAGGCAAAAAAGAGGCACTTCTGCGCATGTGTATGCAGTGCAATGCGCACGCTAAATGTCATTTCACAACAGCTGAAGTAGTTTCACACAAGGTCTAGCGAAGCTTTTCAGTAGCACTGCTGGCCGCAGAGTGATTGACAGGAAGAGGGCGTTTCTGGGTATCAACTGACCGTTTTCAGGGAGTGTTCGAAAAAACGCAGGCGTGCCAGGAAAAACGCAGGCATGGATGGCTGAATGCAAGGCGAGTTCATGACATCAAAACAGGAACTGAATGGTCTGAAGTGATCGCAAGCGCTGAGTAGGTCTGGAGCTGCTCTAAAACTGCTCAAAATTATTTTGCAGCCGCTCTTCGATCCTTTCGTTCACACTTCTGCTAAGCTAAAATACACTCCCAGAGGGCGGCGGCTTAGCGTTTGCATGGCTGCTTAAAGCAGCTAGCGAGCAAACAACTCGGAATGAGGGCCTTATTGTCCATACAGCAAATATCCTCATAAAGAGCCATACATACCAATTGGTTAGGTACAACGTGATTAAGGTATCTTGAAAAAGTGATAGTATCACTAAAAAATTATTCAGATGAATCTAAAAAACAGTGGATTAAATTAGCATATAGATACGTGTCAATGTGAAAGAACGGAATAGAGAAAGGTGGTGGTGTGAGGAAAGTACATACCAATAACTGTCTGAGTGTAACCACTCTAGACAAAATCTTTAGTGAATAAAGGTCTTTACATAATTAGACCTTTGAAAAAAAAAACAGACCAAAAAATACTTTCAATCTTTAATCAAGTAGAGAAATCTCCTTAATACAGTGCCACCGGTGTATAGTGTATAAATTTATTTAATACATACCAGAATGCTGTAATATAATAAGCATCACTGGACACAAAACAAATGGCACCCATTCTCCTATATAAAAATGAAGCGCCTAAAAAAGGGGGAGTATAAGTAAAAGTAGATAATTTTCATACTACCAGTTTACAATTTTAAACATGCTACCGGGACCCTTTGTATCCAAATCCCAGAGGAATATGGTTACAGACTATATATACAATCAAAACATTCAGTATTCTTTAATAATCCTTATGGATGAACATATAATGTGCTGAACGCTCAATTAGAGAATGTTAACAGACTGAAAAGTTTAACAATGGGATGACTCCACATATGGACATCAGATACCAATATACAAAAAAAAAGTAATAAAATTAAATACAAAGACAAATTAAAACATCCTCAGTATGTAGGATCATAGATACAGCTTACAGCTCCGTTCACGTGGTGCGCACAATGAAGCAACGCACCATTGCCTTTTGATCACAGGATAAGGTTGTCAAGACAACCCCAGTCACTCATTCACGGAACGCGGCTCCTCTGACGTCATCACGCTCGAGCATGATCACGTGATGTGCGCAATGATGCGTCACATGGACAAGGAGGCTGGAGTGCATACAGGAAGCGGGATGTCCACTCCTGGAATGCAGACGAGCTATCAAGCCCGTTTTTAAATACCACAAACAATTCACTGACCACCAGTGAAGTTTATAATGTTCATAATAAAGATAATAAGTGGCACCATTAACAAAGAGGATCCTACTAAAGGGTTAAAACTAGTATTCAGGAGTAATAAGCTTAATATGACACAGGATATGATGTAACCAATTAGAGGGTTAAATAGAGGACTAGAGACAGCTTCATTCATTTAACTTTTGAACTCCAGACTGAACAGAGCTGCTGCAATATTGCAGGTGAGTCTATGGAATACCTTCCTACACTATACTTTACTAGTCTGATGCCAATAGCATTAAAATAAATGATCTTTAAATAGGTACTCAGAGGAGTTTGGGATTTTCCTTACAGAGAATTTCAAAACTGTTTTCCAAAGTTAAAAGCCAGATTTTAAGTTTTTAAGTAAGTATCAATTTATGACTCAATTTAAATTTATGGCTTTAATAAAAATTAGTAAATTCACAAACCATACTTATATTTTGGATTATAGGAATCCACAGTACAAACTCAGATTACAAACCATTCTGTCGGTGCAATTCAAATAAGACTACTACAGAAATATAAAAAAACAATCTTTAATTTAAAAAGGAACACTGCTATTATCTCAGTAAGTAAGGATTAATAATAACAAGAAATTAAAATTGCACTTCCAATATTTAATGATGGTGTAACTAAGAAATATTTTTGTTATCTGGACAGGCAAAATTGTTTACTCCTACATTAGGTGCATAATCTGCACCAGTCAGCAATGAATGGAAATCATTTATATCATTAAAAAAAATCTGAAAATATAAAGAAAATTAGTAAGTATGTCTTTATCAATACGTAGTTTTGGAGTCTTTCAGCTGACTGTCATTAATAAAGATATCAGAAATAAAGAAGTTTAGACCTGGTTTAAAAACAGGGATCAGCTGTTACATGTATCATTGGATTAAGTTAAATACCTATGTATAAATTCCCACTAAGGGTAATTGTTAATTGTGAAATATGTATTTAAATACCAGATATTGTCGAAATTGAATAGTTAAATTTTAATTGTTTTTTAAGTTATGTATCAGTTCTGTGCAGTAAAACACCCTTTGTTCTCCTTAGTTCACATTCAAAGACACCCCTGAATAAGTCGCCTAAGACGAAACGCGTTGGTTGAAAACTATATGTTATATCTGTAAAAGTGAATGGGCTATTAAAAGCCTGAAAGTTGCTATTTTTGGTGAAAAACTGTTTTGTGAAAATTAAATCTCTAATATTTTAACAATTGTTTTTACTGTATTTTAATAAATTAATCTTTATATATGAATACATTGGGTGTGTGCAATAAGGTAATAACAATCATTCTTCAGTTCATATTCTCTACTATTCTAAGTGGTTTTTAACCAATTGAGACATTTATAATTAGGAAGACTTGAGACATGCCTTGACCTCATTGGTGCATGTCCCCCACAGCACAACAGGTAAGGTGTGCCTAAAGTCTTTGGCCAGCAGTACCGTCACCCCACCCATCAGACGTGTGCATAATGAAGCATTAATAAAAAACACATTTCACCCCTTTGGGGGTGACATTTTGACAAATCTCTTCTTAGTGGGTGCCTGCTTCATAAAACAAAGCTACTGTACAAATTTAAAGTTCTTAGTCTTCGTGATAAGTCAGTGAGTTAGTGGTATTTGGCTTTTATATATAAAGATTTCTATATTTATCTGTTCTGCCCTTTCTTCGCATGGGATTTCTGATTTTCACTGTTGTAAATATAAATCAGTGTAAACAATTTGGTAAATCTATAGAGATGTCAATTTGAGATGTCATAACTTAAATAAATATGAATCCATGGTTCTTGGTATTACCCAAGGAAGCCTATTTCCCATTTGAAGAATACCTATGATAAATTTCAGCTTACCAACATATGTGGGAAGTAAGAGAATTAGTGATCAGTCAGTCCGTCAGTGAGTGAGAACTTTCGCATTTATTTACATATATATATATATATATATATATATATATATATATATATAAAAGAAAATCAAGACAGCACACAAAGCCATTAAATTTAAAGCAGTAATATATGTGGTGTAAGGCAACAGTAATAATAAAGACACTCACTTTCCCAGCATAGCAGAAAAAGTAAACAAGCCAGCACTCACATGTTTGATGAAAAAAAGGAAGGGTTTAATCCTTAGACAAATGGCATGGTCACACACAGTATAAGACAAGTACACTGGGAAAGTGAGTGTATTTTATATATATATATATATATATATATATTTAGTAAAAACCAATAATATTGTATAAACAAACTTAGGGGGTAATGCAGACCTGATTGCTAGCAGGCGATTTTTGCACTGCTGTGATCAGATAGTCGCTGCCTACAGGGGGAGTGTATTTTAGCTGTGCAAGTGTGCGAACGCATGTGCAACAGAGCTGCACAAACTAATTTTGTGCAGTCTCTGATCAGCCCAGGACTTACTCAGCCGCTGCGATCACTTCAGCCTGTTCGGGACTGGAATTGACGTCAGGATCCCTCCCTGAAAACGCATGGACACGCTATTGTTTTTCCAACCACTCCCTGAAAACGTTCATTTGCCACCCAAAAACGCCTTCTTCCTGTCAGTCTCCTTGCGTTGGCCTGTGCAAATGGATTCTACGCACAAACCCCGTCGCTGACTGGTGATTCCCAGTACTGCGGTCCGTCGCACCTTCGCATTGCGATGCAAAAACGCACAGCAGCAATCAGGTCTGAATTACCCCCTTAATGTTGGAAAATACAAAGTTTGAAAGTTGTAAATATTTTACAGTATTTTAACTAATATTAAAGTCACAATGTTCCTGTATAAGAAAAATAAATTGTAAATGGTTAATGAACATATAGCTCTTTAAAGGATTTGATTATTTATCTCTAAAAATGTTGTAATTAAACCCCTGAGTAAAAATGTATGGGTGATGCAATTCAACAATTTTCTAATCCACACAGGTACATCTTAATTAGTCATTGTTTATGAATCCACATTGTATAAATAAGAGTCTTTCCTTTCCTGTGTCCTTTTTTATGGCAATCTACAGGCGAGTTGTGATAATTCTATTACATTACAAATAATCAAGGCAAAGTATCTATAGCTGCGATGGTTCTGGTACAGTATATTTAGGAACATTTTGTGTAATATTATTCTTATTTGATAATGTCATTGATACTTCTATTTTATGACCATGTACATTAAATATTATCATATTTAAAAAAATGTGTTTATAAAATTATCAGGAGCTTAAAAAAACATTTACTAATAGAGAACATTACTACTCATTAGATTCTACCTATCCTGCATGCGTGTCTGACTCTCATCACAGCATAACACAATGTATATCACAGGTAGTCCTGTCCTCTCATAGAAAATCAGACAGAGGGACCGGTCACTGTCTTCCTCCGGGTAGCACACTTCTCTTTTGAAATACTTTTTTTTCTGTCTACAGGTTGTTCTGTCCCTACATCCTGGGACCAAGGATGTGCAGGAGATGAATAGTGATTGCAGTAAGTGATTTTGACCTTGCCTAACACACCATAACTATTCAAATGACTAAAGATTTAATGTGTGAATGAATATGAAAAAAACTATCTTTTTTGCTAATCAACTACTGTTATTTATTTTTACTTAGACACCACAAGAAAGTTTAAAAAATCTTCCCTAGACACTTAAGGCCCATATAGACGGGAGAGATGTGTGCTGAGCGAACTGCTCAGCACACATCTCTCCCGCCGCTCAGCACAGCGCAATGTGTGCTGAGCGATGCAGGGGAGGACAGGGAGCCACTCATTTCACCCAGCGGGTGATATGAGCAACGTGTTAGATTGTCCTGCATGCAGGCCAATCTAGCAGCAGCGACAGCGATGTGCGGGGCCGAGCATCGCTATCGCTGAGGGGGGTACACATGAGTGATCTGTGCTTAAAATCTAAGCAATCTAGTCAGATTGCTTAGATTTTAAGCATGGATCTCTCCGTGAGTACCCCCCTTTAAAGATTATCTGTCCAATCTGGCTGATTGGAAAGAAAATCTGGCAATGTTCTGGGAGCTAATGACAATCAACCATTTGCTCCCAAATTCCAGAAAATGGCCAGATAAATTGGTTTAATGAAACAAATTTAATCAATTTGTCTGAAAGTCCATTTTTGTCTGTTTTCTAGTGTTTGAGAGCAAATGGTCAATTCTCATTTGCTCCCATACCTGACCAGATTTTTGTTCCAACCAGAAAGATTGGACAGATAAACTTTAAGTGTGCAGGGCCTTTTAGTACAGCGTCACACTAAAAGTGTGTTTTAGTGTTCTTTTTTATTTGCTTTTTTCCTCATACAGTATAAGGCGAAAATGCCACAATTTGCTAATATAGGGAGTTTTTCTATTCCATTTACTGTACTCTGCCTATATTCCTGCTAATATCTTGATAGCTGACATTTTTAGGTTATTTCAAACTTTATTAATAATACTGAAATCTACTTTTATATTTATATATAATTTAAACTTCTGTTATATTGTACTTATACTTATATATCTATCAGCTAATGGACTTTGTCAGTTCACTTGATTCAATTTAGATTATTAGATTTATAGATTTATACCCATTGAGACAATTCATGCTATTTATCACTTTTTTAAAGTAAATCTACACTTCATTGTACTTTTGACCAGTTGTAGTCTGAAAGCTGTACTTAATTTAAAATTTTTACCCAGAGTGTCATTCAGGTAAGCACAGATTAATCTAAAGTCAGACTGACATTTTATACCCATAGTAAGTGAAGGCATGTTTTAAACAAACACATCATAAGACAATATACTGTATTGATTTAATTCCACACCTGAATAACAACAACAACAACAACAACAACAACAACAGCATCCTATAATATTTCTAAACCACTGTCACTGAATAATTTCCTGTGGCTGTCAATCATAACAATCATAAGCTAGGGATGCACTATATGATTTATTGACCAATCTTGCGATCTGCCGTGTATTTCAATGGCCATTGTAAAGTGTGTACCCCTTTGCAAATTTTTGATAAATTGTCTGGTCGCATCTTCTCAACTGATGTGCTGCAAAACAGATGCAATGATTCAATATATATAGAAAAACCATTACCCCAGTAACGATGCATCATGCAATCATAAGGCAGATTACATAGTACTGTATGTACTAGAGATGTGTGGCTGGCACTTTTCGTGTTTTGTGTTTTGGTTTTGGTACTAATTCCACTTTCGTGTTTTGGTTTTGGCTTGGTTTTGCCAAAACCACCCTTTCGTGTTTTGTTTTTTTTGTTTTGGATATGGATGATTTTTGAAAAAAACAAAAAAACAGCTAAAATCACAGAATTTGGGGGTAATTTTGCTCCTATGGTATTATTAACCTCAATAACAATCATTTCCACTCATTTCCAGGCTACTCTGAACACCTCACACCTCACAATATTGTTTTTAGGCCAAAAGGTTGCACCGAGGTCGCTGGATGACTAAGCTAAGCGACACAAGTGGACAATACAAACACCTGGCCCATCTAGGAGAGGCACTGCAGTGTCAGACAGGAGGGCATATATAAAAAAGGCCCCATACAGCACATCATGCAAAGAAGAAAAAAAATTGCAATGAGGTGGTTGTATGACTAAGCCAAGCGACACAAACAATTGGCCCATCTAGGCGTGGCACTGCAGTGGCAGACAGGAGGGCAGATATAAAAAAGGCCCCTAACAGCACATGATGCAAAGAAGAAAAAAAGGTGCACTGAGGTTACTGTATGACTAAGCTAAGTGACACAACCACCTGGCCCATCTAGTAGTGTCACGCAGTGGCTGAATGTCGAGAGTGGGCTGCAATTGTTTGGTCCACTGACAGCATCTTCAGCATGTTCCAGTAACTTTTAAAAAAATCTGCAAATGGTGGATTTATATGGCATTACCCCAGAACTAATACAGCAGTACCCCTGGACTCATACGGCAGTGTCAGACAGGATTGCACTTTTCAAAAACTAGGCCCCAAACAGCACCTCATGCAAATATGTCGAATAGGTGCAATGAGGTAGCTGTATGACTAAGCCAAGCGACACAAACAATTCCAACTGGAATTATACGTCCAAATCACTGGAATTAAATGGCAAGATCACTGTAATTAATAATTATAAATCACTGTAATTAATTGGCAAAATCACTGTAATTATACATCCAAATCAATGGAATTAATTGGCAAGATCACTGTAATTAATAATTATACTTCCAAATCACTGGAATTAAATGGCAAAATTACTCTAATTATACGTCCAAATCCCTGGAATTAATTGTCAAGATCACTGTAATTAATCATTATAAATCACTGGAATTTATTGGCAAAATCACTGTAATTATATGTCCAAATCACTGGAATTAATTGGCAAGATCCATGTAATTAATAATTATAATTCACTGGACTTAATTGGCCAAATCACTGTAATTATACGTCCAAATCACTGGAATTAAATGGCAAAATCTCGCTATCACCTGCCTAGTGAAGTGGAATCTAGATGGGATTTGGTACCGGGCACACAATACCTCCATCAATTGTCTAAATCCCACTACACTAATGGCGGATAACGGATGCACGTCTAACACCAACATAAGTGTCAAGGCCTCAGTTATGAGGACTTCCATCATCATGTGAAGCTGAACCACTAGTCATGAACATAGGCCAGGGACTCAGCCGTTCCTTGCCACTCCGTGTTGTAAATGGCATATTGGCAAGTTTACGTTTCTCCTCAGACCATTTAAATTCCTTTTTTTGGGGTCTTTTTACGGAACTTTGTCTTTTTGGATTTTACATGCCCTCTACAATCACATTGGGCTCCAGCCTTGGCAGACGATGTTGATGGCATTTCATTGTCTATGTCATGGCTAATGGCAGCAGCTTCAGCACTAGGAGGAAGTGGTTCTTGATCTTTCCCTATTATATCCTCCAAATTTTTGTTCTCCATTTTTTTTTGGAGTTATATAACACAATGGGGGTAATTCTGAGTTGATCGCAGCAGGGAATTTTGTTAGCAGTTGGGCAAAACCATGTGCACTGCAGGGGAGGAAGATATAACATGTGCAGAGAGAGTTAGATTTGGGTGTGGTGTGTTCAATCTGCAATCTAAATTGCAGTGTAAAAATAAAGCAGCCAGTATTTACCCTGCACAGAAACAAAATAACCCACCCAAAACTAACTCTCTCTGCACATGTTATATCTGCCTCCCCTGTAGTGCACATGGTTTTGCCCAACTGCTAGCAAAATTCCTGCTGCGATCAACTCAGAATTACCTCCAATATGCGGCACAGGATTGGCTGATGGCCAAGACACTACCACTGGTCTGATGCAGCACAACACAGTAACACTGTAAGGGACTTGTTGTTGTTGTTGTAATACTGTTGCAGCGGACATATAGCAGCAGCGTATACCACTGTGACTGCCTCGTCACTGGAATGACTGATGGGCAGAACACTACCACTGGTCTGACGCAGCACAACACAACAACACTGTAAGAGACTTGTGGTTGTTGTTATAATTATTATTATAATACACTGGATATATGGCAGCAGAGGACACCAACACTGTGACTGGCTGGACTGATGCAGCACAATACACTGACTACATTGGACTGGACAGCACAACACAGCACAACACAGCACAAGACTCGTCATCCCACTTTTCTGCCCCCACACAGACACAAAACACTATTAACACATCCTCTTAATACACTCTCCGAGACTGGAGTGAAAATGGCCACATATCCCGTGAGAATCCAACATCAGGATGATGACGTTTTGCCTCATTTGGGTTTCCAAGTCAAGCAGGAAAACCCGAGCCTGGCTCGGATCTGGACTCGGAAAGGCAAAGTCCGGTAGGGTTCGGTTCTCTGAGAACCGAACCCGCTCATCTCTAGTATGTACGCTGTTACACTATATTATTACATCATAATAGACCAATGCTAGATGTACACATCAGTCAGGTGTGCACCCAGCTTAAGACCTCTCAGGAAATAGCTCCCATGGTTTTGCTAAACACCAATGAAAGAATAATGGAGGAGGACATGACTTTAAAAAAAAAAAATCAATATTACCATATTTTTATAATTTCAATTCATGTAACTTTCAAAATGCATTAAAAATTATTGTAATTTCCGCCTCTCTGTTGACTTAATTCAACAATATATGCTATGTAATGCATGAGCATCTATAAAAAATTCCTAATAGAACACATACAACAAAATGAAGGGAAAACATGAACAGGAATTTTTACACTTTTGAAACAGAGCATGACTAGACAGTGTGACATGTGAGATATATGCTTCATAAACTTGTTCCTGTATACTTATAGATACATATTTTTTTTCAAATCCTAATAAACTGAGCTTTTGATTACTCTTTTTGCAACTCTGTGGCATTTGTACTCTTTTTTTTTTTTTTTGGAAGGTTAAGTTTATTGGTAATACATTTATCATCCCTGTTGTGTTTTGGTCAAATTTGGAAGTGACACTTCAACAAATAGTACTTCATAAGGTGATATGCAGATGTGTTCTCATATATCTAGTCTCTATACGCCACACAATGTGAGATTACTGGTGTTAGTGAGCTGATAAGGTCAAGTGCAAATCTGCCTTTTCCAAGCATCATTATTTGAAGAAATGCCTCTTAGTCACAACGTGAAGCAACTGTGATGCATCGGGAGACTGTGCTGATTAATTTTATATAAAGCATTTTTATATCTGTGTGTGCAACTGTGTCTGTGTATGAAGCACATTGGAACTTGTATTGGGAAAAAATTACAGCTGCTACTTTCTATACAGATTCAGAGACTCAGTGGAACACAGATAAAAGAATTGAGTCAAACAGGGAGTATTGGTGTCGATAACATCAAGGTTTTGCTTAGTGATGGTAACCAAAGGAGGTAGAGATGGAGAAGGAGAGAGAGATAATTCGAAAGAGAACAGGTGGTGGTCAGAGAGGGGAAATGGGGAGTAGAAATCATAAATATCACAACAGTGAATGAAGACCATATAAAGTGAGATCCCATTCTCATGTTCTCATGGGATGGTGAGGAGGTCCACTGGGAGAGACCTAGTGAAGATGTGAGGTTAAGGAGTTTAGAGGCAGAGGATTTTGTGGAAATATCAATTGGATGATTAAAATACCCCCAAAAAATGAGAAGCCAGGAAGCAAAGTACTCAAAGAACTTGGAGGGAATTCCAGGATGACTGTACATGACAGCTAATAAAAAATTAACGGGTTGGAAGAGGCATATAGCATGGACTACAAATGTACAGAATGTAACGGACAGTTCTGGTGGTAGGAGATGGTAGGAGTAGCTAGAGGGCAAAATTACTCCAACACCACCACCATGGTGACTCCAAGTTTGGGACGTGGGCAGGGATGGCCCGAGCCTAATTTTTTTTGGTAAGTGAATATATATTTCGGTGCCCCTTAGTGCAAGATATAGGTGCTTGGCTTCATGGGGATGGGACGTGGCCCCAGAATAGTATATATTCACATTACACACCACAGAAGAGCCGCTTATACAGATCACACCGCAGTAAAACCACTTATTCAGGTTGATCACAGTAGAACTGCTTATACACGTCAAACCACAGAAGAGCCATTTATAAACGTTACACCACACAGTATAACCGCTTATACACAATACACCACAGTAGAGTCATTTATACATGTTACACCACTGTAGAGTCGCTTATACACATTACACCACAGAGGAGCTGCTTATACACGTTACAACACAGTAAAGTTGCTTATACACGTTACACCACAGTGGTGCCGCTTATACACATTACACCACAGTCGAGCCGCTTATACACGTTACACCACAGTAGAGCCACTTATACACATTACACCACAATAGAGCCGCTTAGAGGAGCTGCTTATACACGTTACTCCACAGAGGAGCCACTTATACATGTTACACCACAGTAGAGTCACTTATATACATTACGCCACAGAAGAGCCACTTATACACGTTACACCAGAGTAAAGCCACTTATACACGTTACACCAGAGTAAAGCCACTTATACATGTTACACCACAGAAGAGTCGCTTATATACGTTACACCACAGTAGAGCCGCTTAAACACGTTAGACCACAGAAGTGCAGCTTATATGTGTTACACCACAGTAAAGCCACTTACACATGTTACACCACAGAAGAGCCGCTTACATACGTTGCACCACGGTGGAGCCACTTATACACGTTACACCAATGAAGAGCCGCTTATACACATTTCACCACAGAAGAGCCGCTTATACATGTTACACCACAGAGGAGCCGCTTAAACACGTTACACCACAGTAGAGCGCTAATATATTACACCAAAGTAGAGCTGCTTCTACACTGTTAAATATTTGTTTATCCATTTGTTTCCTTGTTGCATGAAGTAACAGATTAAATTGAATATAGCTTAATAAAACAATTATTGAAATTGAAAGACCAGAGGCAGCATCCTGTCAGCCCGGGTTTTGTGACAATAACAATTTAACTATTGTGGTACACTTATTTTTTAATACTTGGTTACACCCAATTCTCTTAACACACCCAGTGATCTCATGCATTCTAGAAGAATATCTCTACACTTTTAAGTTCATATTAGGACCTATTGTACTTGGTTAATAAGCTAGAAGCTGGTTAGCATTTTTTGAGGCTAACTCCGATTCTTTTACACACAAATTGAGCCACACTGAGCCTACTGATGTGTGTACAAAGTCTGTTAAAGGAACATGTACAGTATCTTATACAGTAAGTGAACGAAAGTCTTTATAAAACTCACACATCTAACTCTTTGGAATATGCTCATTTTCCATGTAAGGTCTATTATATGATAGGTATATCTGTATATTTACAAAATATGTGAGTATATAGAATTAGTAAAATAATTTATATTTCTTATGCACTTTAGGGATTTAACACTTTTGATTATGTACATTCTACATGTGCTATATCACTTAGACTGCTTAAAAATTATAAAGTTAATTCAGCATCATCTCTGGTATAGTCTGTCTTTCCCTTTCTTGTGGTAACCATTTGAATACAGTATAGGCCACATCTATTACAGTATAGGCCAAATCTATAAAAGGCATATATGAGCAGAATGAAAATTATGATCACAGGAATAAATTTCATCAAGAAATACTACATGCTTAAAAAACATTAACCTAATCCTGAAAATTAAATACTAGGCCTAAAACATTTATAATTTTCATTCTTTATGAGAATGTCTTTGTTGAAGTTCTTCTTTAATATCCTGGGCATCCTTTATATAATTAGTAAAAATTAGAGATGAGCGGGTTCAGTTTTACGCGGATTTACTTGGATTTACTCGGATCTCAAAACGGCATCTTATTGGCTCACAGATGTCACGTGTTTTGGATAGCCAATAAGAAAAATCTGGCTAAAACCGAACTGGCATTCATTTTGGCATAAAGAACCGAGTAAATTCAAACCAGCTCATCTCTAGTAATAATAGTATACGGATCTGTAATGTCATTGATAAAATAAGTACAGCAGTGACTCAAAGTTCTGTTTCAGAAATCAAACAATAGCCTCCAATTTGCGGTACTAAAGGGTCCAGAACAATGTGATATTGTAATAGTTCATGTCCAATACCCTGGAATGTCCTATCATAAAGTTCTGTCACGTTGTCAATAACTTTAGATGAAATAAAATGTCAGCTCCCTGTTGATTAATCATAAAACTCCAATAGCCATAGGAGAATGTATTAGCATCCTGTATACATTCAATGTTTTATTAATGCACTGGTGACAAGAACATGTTTCCCGATTACTGGGTCAATTGCTCTTTTAGGCCAGTGTGTATCCTGTAATAAAACTTTTCTCAAGTTATTATGTGTTAATTTATAAAATTGCAGAATTAATCTTATTAAATAACAAATACCTTCAGAATTAATAGGTATTAGAGATGAGCGCCTGAAATTTTTCGGGTTTTGTGTTTTGGTTTTGGGTTCGGTTCCGCGGACGTGTTTTGGGTTCGACCGCGTTTTGGCAAAACCTCACCGAATTTTTTTTGTCGGATTCGGGTGTGTTTTGGATTTGGGTGGTTTTTTCAAAAAACCCTAAAAAACAGCTTAAAACATTGAATTTGGGGGTCATTTTGATCCCATAGTATTATTAACCTCAATAACCATAATTAACACTCATTTTCAGTCTATTCTGAACACCTTACACCTCACAATATTATTTTTAGTCCTAAAATTTGCACCAAGGTCGCTGGATGACTAAGCTCAGCGACCCTAGTGGCCGACACAAACACCTGGCCCATCTAGGAGTGGCACTGCAGTGTCACGCAGGATGTCCCTTCCAAAAAACCCTCCCCAAACAGCACATGACGCAAAGAAAAAAAGAGGCGCAATGAGGTAGCTGTGTGAGTAAGATTAGCGACCCTAGTGGCCGACACAAACACCGGGCCCATCTAGGAGTGGCACTGCAGTGTCACGCAGGATGTCCCTTCCAAAAAACCCTCCCCAAACAGCACATGACGCAAAGAAAAAAAGAGGCGCAATGAGGTAGCTGACTGTGTGAGAAAGATAAGCGACCCTAGTGGCCGACACAAACACCGGGCCCATCTAGAAGTGGCACTGCAGTGTCACGCAGGATGTCCCTTCCAAAAAACCCTCCCCAAACAGCACATGACGCAAAGAAAAAAAGAGGCGCAATGAGGTAGCTGACTGTGTGAGAAAGATAAGCGACCCTAGTGGCCGACACAAACACCGGGCCCATCTAGGAGTGGCACTGCAGTGTCACGCAGGATGTCCCTTCCAAAAAACCCTCCCCAAACAGCACATGACGCAAAGAAAAAAAGAGGCGCAATGAGGTAGCTGACTGTGTGAGAAAGATAAGCGACCCTAGTGGCCGACACAAACACCGGGCCCATCTAGGAGTGGCACTGCAGTGTCACGCAGGATGTCCCTTCCAAAAAACCCTCCCCAAACAGCACATGACAAGATTAGCGACCCTAGTGGCCGACACAAACACCGGGCCCATCTAGGAGTGGCACTGCAGTGTCACGCAGGATGTCCCTTCCAAAAAACCCTCCCCAAACAGCACATGACGCAAAGAAAAAAAGAGGCGCAATGAGGTAGCTGACTGTGTGAGAAAGATAAGCGACCCTAGTGGCCGACACAAACACCAGGCCCATCTAGGAGTGGCACTGCAGTGTCACGCAGGATGTCCCTTCCAAAAAACCCTCCCCAAACAGCACATGACAAGATTAGCGACCCTAGTGGCCGACACAAACACCGGGCCCATCTAGGAGTGGCACTGCAGTGTCACGCAGGATGTCCCTTCCAAAAAACCCTCCCCAAACAGCACATGACGCAAAGAAAAAAAGAGGCGCAATGAGGTAGCTGTGTGAGTAAGATTAGCGACCCTAGTGGCCGACACAAACACCTGGCCCATCTAGGAGTGGCACTGCAGTGTCACGCAGGATGTCCCTTCCAAAAAACCCTCCCCAAACAGCACATGACAAGATTAGCGACCCTAGTGGCCGACACAAACACCGGGCCCATCTAGGAGTGGCACTGCAGTGTCACGCAGGATGTCCCTTCCAAAAAACCCTCCCCAAACAGCACATGACGCAAAGAAAAAAAGAGGCGCAATGAGGTAGCTGACTGTGTGAGAAAGATAAGCGACCCTAGTGGCCGACACAAACACCGGGCCCATCTAGGAGTGGCACTGCAGTGTCACGCAGGATGTCCCTTCCAAAAAACCCTCCCCAAACAGCACATGACAAGATTAGCGACCCTAGTGGCCAACACAAACACCGGGCCCATCTAGGAGTGGCACTGCAGTGTCACGCAGGATGTCCCTTCCAAAAAACCCTCCCCAAACAGCACATGACGCAAAGAAAAATAAAAGAAAAAAGAGGTGCAAGATGGAATTGTCCTTGGGCCCTTCCCACCCACCCTTATGTTGTATAAACAAAACAGGACATGCACACTTTAACCAACCCATCATTTCAGTGACAGGGTCTGCCACAAGACTGTGACTGAAATGACGGGTTGGTTTGGACCCCCACCAAAAAAGAAGCAATTAATCTCTCCTTGCACAAACTGGCTCTACAGAGGCAAGATGTCCACCTCATCATCATCCTCCGATATATCACCGTGTACATCCCCCTCCTCACAGATTATCAATTCGTCCCCACTGGAATCCACCATGTCAGCTCCCTGTGTACTTTGTGGAGGCAATTGCTGCTGGTCAATGTCTCCGCGGAGGAATTGATTATAATTCATTTTAATGAACATCATCTTCTCCACATTTTCTGGATGTAACCTCGTACGCCGATTGCTGACAAGGTGAGCGGCGGCACTAAACACTCTTTCGGAGTACACACTTGTGGGAGGGCAACTTAGGTAGAATAAAGCCAGTTTGTGCAAGGGCCTCCAAATTGCCTCTTTTTCCTGCCAGTATAAGTACGGACTGTGTGACGTGCCTACTTGGATGCGGTCACTCATATAATCCTCCACCATTCTATCAATGGTGATAGAATCATATGCAGTGACAGTAGACGACATGTCCGTAATGGTTGTCAGGTCCTTCAGTCCGGACCAGATGTCAGCATCAGCAGTCGCTCCAGACTGCCCTGCATCACCGCCAGCGGGTGGGCTCGGAATTCTGAGCCTTTTCCTCGCACCCCCAGTTGCGGGAGAATGTGAAGGAGGAGATGTTGACAGGTCGCGTTCCGCTTGACTTGACAATTTTCTCACCAGCAGGTCTTTGAAACCCAGCAGACTTGTGTGCGCCGGAAAGAGAGATCCAAGGTAGGTTTTAAATCTAGGATCGAGCACGGTGGCCAAAATGTAGTGCTCTGATTTCAACAGATTGACCACCCGTGAATCCTTGTTAAGCGAATTAAGGGCTCCATCCACAAGTCCCACATGCCTAGCGGAATCGCTCTGTCTTAGCTCCTCCTTCAATGTCTCCAGCTTCTTCTGCAAAAGCCTGATGAGGGGAATGACCTGACTCAGGCTGGCAGTGTCTGAACTGACTTCACGTGTGGCAAGTTCAAAAGGTTGCAGAACCTTGCACAACGTTGAAATCATTCTCCACTGCGCTTGAGACAGGTGCATTCCACCTCCTATATCGTGGTCAGTTGTATAGGCTTGAATGGCCTTTTGCTGCTCCTCCAACCTCTGAAGCATATAGAGGGTTGAATTCCACCTCGTTACCACCTCCTGCTTCAGATGATGGCAGGGCAGGTTCAGGCGTTTTTGGTGGTGCTCCAGTCTTCTGTACGTGCTGCCTGTACGCCGAAAGTGTCCCGCAATTTTTCTGGCCACCGCCAGCATCTCTTGCACGCCCCTGTCGTTTTTTAAAAAATTCTGCACCACCAAATTCAAGGTATGTGCAAAACATGGGACGTGCTGGAATTTGCCCAGATGTAATGCACGCACAATATTGCTGGCGTTGTCCGATGCCACAAATCCACAGGAGAGTCCAATTGGGGTAAGCCATTCCGCGATGATCTTCCTCAGTTGCCGTAAGAGGTTTTCAGCTGTGTGCGTATTCTGGAAACCGGTGATACAAAGCGTAGCCTGCCTAGGAACGAGTTGGCGTTTGCGAGATGCTGCTACTGGTGCCGCCGCTGCTGTTCTTGCGGCGGGAGTCCATACATCTACCCAGTGGGCTGTCACAGTCATATAGTCCTGACCCTGCCCTGCTCCACTTGTCCACATGTCCGTGGTTAAGTGGACATTGGGTACAGCTGCATTTTTTAGGACACTGGTGACTCTTTTTCTGAGGTCTGTGTACATTTTCGGTATCGCAACCCTAGAGAAATGGAACCTAGATGGTATTTGGTACCGGGGACACAGTACCTCCAACAAGTCTCTAGTTGGCTCTGCAGTAATGATGGATACCGGAACCACGTTTCTCACCACCCAGGATGTCAAGGCCTCAGTTATCCGCTTTGCAGTAGGATGACTGCTGTGATATTTAATCTTCCTCGCAAATGACTGTTGGACAGTCAATTGCTTGGTGGAAGTAGTAAAAGTGGTCTTACGACTTCCCCTCTGGGATGACCATCGACTCCCAGCAGCAACAACAGCAGCGCCAGCAGCAGTAGGCGTTACACGCAAGGATGCATCGGAGGAATCCCAGGCAGGAGAGGAATCGTCAGAATTGCCAGTGACATGGCCTGCAGGACTATTGGCATTCCTGGGGAAGGAGGAAATTGACACTGAGGGAGTTGGTGGGGTGGTTTGCGTGAGCTTGGTTACAAGAGGAAGGGATTTACTGGTCAGTGGAGTGCTTCCGCTGTCACCCAAAGTTTTTGAACTTGTCACTGACTTATTATGAATGCGCTGCAGGTGACGTATAAGGGAGGATGTTCCGAGGTGGTTAACGTCCTTACCCCTACTTATTACAGCTTGACAAAGGGAACACACGGCTTGACACCTGTTGTCCGCATTTCTGGTGAAATACCTCCACACCGAAGAGCTGATTTTTTTGGTATTTTCACCTGGCATGTCAACGGCCATATTCCTCCCACGGACAACAGGTGTCTCCCCGGGTGCCTGACTTAAACAAACCACCTCACCATCAGAATCCTCCTGGTCAATTTCCTCCCCAGCGCCAGCAACACCCATATCCTCCGCATCCTGGTGGACTTCAACACTGACATCTTCAATCTCACTATCAGGAACTGGACTGCGGGTGCTCCTTCCAGCACTTGCAGGGGGCGTGCAAATGGTGGAAGGCGCATGCTCTTCACATCCAGTGTTGGGAAGGTCAGGCATCGCAACCGACACAATTGGACTCTCCTTGTGGATTTGGGATTTCGAAGAACGCACAGTTCTTTGCTGTGCTTTTGCCAGCTTGAGTCGTTTCATTTTTCTAGCGAGAGGCTGAGTGCTTCCATCCTCATGTGAAGCTGAACCACTAGCCATGAACATAGGCCAGGGCCTCAGCCGTTCCTTGCCACTCCGTGTGGTAAATGGCATATTGGCAAGTTTACGCTTCTCCTCCGACAATTTTATTTTAGGTTTTGGAGTCCTTTTTTTTCTGATATTTGGTGTTTTGGATTTGACATGCTCTGTACTATGACATTGGGCATCGGCCTTGGCAGACGACGTTGCTGGCATTTCATCGTCTCGGCCATGACTAGTGGCAGCAGCTTCAGCACGAGGTGGAAGTGGATCTTGATCTTTCCCTAATTTTGGAAACTCAACTTTTTTGTTCTCCATATTTTATAGGCAGAACTAAAAGGCACCTCAGGTAAACAATGGAGATGGATGGATTGGATACTAGTATACAATTATGGACGGACTGCCACGGTTAGGTGGTATAAAAAAACCACGGTTAGGTGGTATATATTGTAATACAATTATGGATGGACGGACTGCCTGCCGAGTTCCGACACAGAGGTAGCCACAGCCGTGAACTACCGCACTGTACACTGGTTGATAAAGAGATAGTAGTATACTCGTAACAAGTCAACTAGTATGACACTATGACGGTATAAAGAATGAAAAAAAAACCACGGTTAGGTGGTATATATTATAATACAATTATGGATGGACGGACTGCCTGCCGAGTGCCGACACAGAGGTAGCCACAGCCGTGAACTACCGCACTGTACACTGGTTGATAAAGAGATAGTAGTATACTCGTAACAACTAGTATGACTGACTATGACGGTATAAAGAATGAAAAAAAAACCACGGTTAGGTGGTATATATTATAATACAATTATGGATGGACGGACTGCCTGCCGAGTGCCGACACAGAGGTAGCCACAGCCGTGAACTACCGCACTGTACACTGGTTGATAAAGAGATAGTAGTATACTCGTAACAACTAGTATGACACTATGACGGTATAAAGAATGAAAAAAAAACCACGGTTAGGTGGTATATATTATAATACAATTATGGATGGACGGACTGCCTGCCGAGTTCCGACACAGAGGTAGCCACAGCCGTGAACTACCGCACTGTACACTGGTTGATAAAGAGATAGTAGTATACTCGTAACAAGTCAACTAGTATGACACTATGACGGTATAAAGAATGAAAAAAAAAACACGGTTAGGTGGTATATATTGTAATACAATTATGGATGGACGGACTGCCTGCCGAGTGCCGACACAGAGGTAGCCACAGCCGTGAACTACCGCACTGTACACTGGTTGATAAAGAGATAGTAGTATACTCGTAACAACTAGTATGACACTATGACGGTATAAAGAATGAAAAAAAAACCACGGTTAGGTGGTATATATTATAATACAATTATGGATGGACTGCCTGCCGAGTGCCGACACAGAGGTAGCCACAGCCGTGAACTACCGCACTGTACACTGGTTGATAAAGAGATAGTAGTATACTCGTAACAACTAGTATGACTGACTATGACGGTATAAAGAATGAAAAAAAAACCACGGTTAGGTGGTATATATTATAATACAATTATGGATGGACGGACTGCCTGCCGAGTGCCGACACAGAGGTAGCCACAGCCGTGAACTACCGCACTGTACACTGGTTGATAAAGAGATAGTAGTATACTCGTAACAACTAGTATGACACTATGACGGTATAAAGAATGAAAAAAAAACCACGGTTAGGTGGTATATATTATAATAATACAATTATGGATGGACGGACTGCCTGCCGACTGCCAACACAGAGGTAGCCACAGCCGTGAACTACCGCACTGTACACTGGTTGATAAAGAGATAGTAGTATACTCGTAACAACTAGTATGACTATGACGACGGTATAAAGAAAGAAAAAAAAATACTACGGTTAGGTGGTATATAATTATACAATTATGGATGGACGGACTGCCTGCCGAGTGCCGACTGCCGACACAGAGGTAGCCACAGCCGTGAACTACCGCACTGTACTGTGTCTGCTGCTAATATAGACTGGTTGATAAAGAGATAGTATACAACAATATACTACTATACTGGTGGTCAGGCACTGGTCACCACTAGTCACACTGGCAGTGGCACTCCTGCAGCAAAAGTGTGCACTGTTTAATTTTAAATTAATATAATATTATGTACTCCTGGCTCCTGCTATAACAACCTGCAGTGCTCCCCAGTCTCCCCCACAATTATTATAAGCTTTTATACATTGATGTGCAGCACACTGGGCTGAGCTGAGTGCACACAGACTGAGTCACACTGTGTGACTGCTGTGTATCGTTTTTTTCAGGCAGAGAACGGATATAGCAGAGAACGGATATATTAAATAAAAGTTAACTTAACAACAACTGCACTGGTCACTGTGGTAAACTCTGTCTGCACAATCTCTCTCTCTCTCTCTTCTAATCTATTCTAATGGAGAGGACGCCAGCCACGTCCTCTCCCTATCAATCTCAATGCACGTGTGAAAATGGCGGCGACGCGCGGCTCCTTATATAGAATCCGAGTCTCGCGAGAATCCGACAGCGTCATGATGACGTTCGGGCGCGCTCGGGTTAACCGAGCAAGGCGGGAAGATCCGAGTCGCTCGGACCCGTGAAAAAAAAAGTGAAGTTCGTGCGGGTTCGGATTCAAAGAAACCGAACCCGCTCATCTCTAATAGGTATCCAATTGTATATCATATCCTAGGGACATAGTGGCAACTATCATTCCCAGTTATGTATGATATCTCCTTAAGCCTCTGAATCTACTCCTGGTAAAGTTCAGTATAATCAAATACTAAATCTTAAACTTTAATGAACATCCTATTTTTTGCTTAAATGACTGTTTATATTTAGCACATCTAGAAACATTAGGTTTGTATATGGTAACAATCCTTTCGCATTTCCTGAAATCAATCTTTCCTATTGCATAAGGTAATCTTTTCTGTATTATTGAACTGTTTTATTGAAACAAAATGGAATACATCCCATATGTGTGTAGATAATCTTATTAGTAGTGGTTCTATCTTGCTATAAGCATCTGTAACTTTCTATACACATGTATCTATTTCACCATTATCACAAATCTCCAAAGTTTTGGTAATCACATCAAATGTAATTTAAATCGAAAACTTTTGCATATTACTATGCAATGCTGGTGTCCTTGTATACATACCCAACAATTATAATAATAATTATTAGTAATATTTATATAGCAGTAGTACCCAAAATCTTTCCCAACACTGAAAGGTATTGTTGGATTTGATATTCCTCTGAATAATATCCTAAATTATCCATACACCAATCTATACATCTTTCTTAAAGTGGAGCACAATACTCACAACCACATTTTTCAAAGGGTGATCTTTATAGCTCTCTGGATTTCCTGCTTAGAAAAGAGGAAGGAAGGGTCTTATTAAAATAATGTCCATCCCCGTTAATGGATGAGTATTCACACATACACCACGCCTCTGCTCGCTCTCTCCAAAAAAAAAGCAAGTCCCAATACTGTTAGAAATAACATCGCTCTTAGTATAGTTCCAAGAATGTTAAAAGTTCTTTGGGATATTAGTTTATAAGAATATAGTCTATTATAGACAATCATCTCCATCTTGATTGAAGAGTTCATTTAAGTATAACTCAGTCTCTGTATATCCATACAATTTTGATTCCTTTAAGCTTTGACCTTTTTATTCCAATGCGATCTTCTTTTAGCTCTGGGTGTCATTCTTCCGCAACCTTTGCAGCGGCTGTATCATAAGTCAGCGGTACTTGCCAAAGACCATCCTATATACTGTATGATCTCTAATGGAAACAAAACATAAGCAACTTCTTACCATAACACAGTCTCCACTTTCTCAGTGATTATGACTGTGCCGAGTGTTCGTGCTGGTTAAATATCCTTCCAAGGTTCTTGCAGCTTTCGATATTCTTGCAACTGTTTAAACAATTGTATTACACATTGAACAGTCAAGTCAATTTGCAGTTTTGAATCAGTCTCTGGATAATATATCTTTTCAGGATTCCAAAAAGAATAAAAACAAAAAAAATAGTTTATACAGGAAAGAGAACCGAGGGAAGGTTTAGGTGTAATTATACTAATATTGAACGATTGACATTCCTGTCTTCTTTTGTAGCAAATTATGCTGGCAAATTATTACTTTGATTCTATTTTCAACATTACACATATCCATTGAAAAAAAATCCATATAAAAAGTAGTTAAATTATGTCTTCATATAAATTCCTGTAGAATCATTTTTAGCAGTAAACTATGCTGTCTTTAAAACAATGTATTTAGTCATCCCCAAAACATCCTCACTAACACATACTATAGCTTTTTTTTATCTTTATCAAATAATGTGTAATCTTTGTAAAGAAATTAAAAAAAAATGAAAGTTCTGTTATTTTGGCCAAATGCCAAATAACAATATACTGTAAATTTCTCCATTAAACTTCATACTACTGTAGTAAGCTTGTGCAATCTAAGGTAATTCATGTTAGTTACCCTAGATGTGCTTAACCCATGGAATTTCCCATGGCAAAAATTGGCAGTAACATTTTATGTACCACTGGCAGAGGCGAATTTAGATCTAAGGGGGGAATACACAGATTTGGTGGCCCCCTTCCTCAAACAATCCACAGCTGCACCCAGTGATTGTAGCAAGCAGGCTCCCAGTAAGTGTGTGTATCACCACCCCATTCATTGTAGCAGGTAGCACCATCCCCGCATGTTTCTGCTCCCTCCCATTACTCACTGACACCCCCTCCAAGGTTTACACACATTCTTCCAACACACATGATCATCATCAATGCACCATGCACAACCGCCTGCTCCTCTACAAAGGGGGGGGGCATAAAGAACATTCCACCCCATTTCCCTTCCCCTTTATATGATACAGTACCAACAAGGGGTGACACCAGGCCTATTCTCTTACCCCAAGGGCTCAACATGTACCCAAAGAACAGGGGCCACTCCTGGCACATTCCCCTGAAGGGCCCCACACCTTACTTTAGATCTTCTCTCAGCACGCCATAAAGGACTTTTGATTATGTCATAACCATGTGACGCACCTCATCATGGGGATGATTCTGTGCACCGGGGGATTCAGCGCACCAGGAAAGGTTAGGGCTAAGCACCCAGGGCAGGTTAGGGTTAGGCTGCAGGAGGGGAGGTTAGAGTTAGGGTAGATGCTAGATCCAAGTGAGCTAAAGGACCTGATGTCACAACCATGTGACCCACGATGGCAGGGGGAGGAGCAATGTCAGTGAGCTGGCAATTTCTCTATCCACGTCAATTTCTATTCCCTTTAGTACATTTTGGGTCCAAAATTCTGGCCTTGCTCCTCCCCTTTCTGTCAGAGGTCCTTTAGCCTGGTTGATTTTAGCATCAATGTTAGGGTTGGGGTGGAGGAGGGTAGGTTAGGGTGCAGCTGTGTTGGTGAGAGGTTAGGATTAGGCTGCAGGGGTGAAGGTTAGGGTGCCACTGTGTAGGTGAGAGGCTAGGATTAGGCTGCAGAGGGGTAGATTATGCTCCAGGGGTTAGGGGTTAGGCTGCAAGAGTTTAAGTAAGGGTTAGGTTGCTAGAGGGGAGGTTAAGGTTAGGTTAGGCATGGGGCGGTATAGTTTAGCTGTTCGAGCAGATGTTTTGGGGGGAAATTAGGGTTAGGCTAAAGCAGGGATGGTTAGGGTTACAGTTAGATTTCAGAAAGGTCCTTTAGCTCAACCCTGTGATGACTCCAACTTGTACCTTGCATGGCGCTTGGTGCACGGTGTGGCAGGTCAACTTGACTGCATGACCGAAAACAAAATGTGTTCCAGAAAAGGGTGCTCAGCAGCTATGATGTAACAGACCTCATGAGATGTCACCACATCTCAGAAACAACAAAAACTAACACAGAAATAGAGGTCTGTATTTATACCAACAGCGCTATATCACATAATTATAAACAGGTAAATATCACCATTACATCTCTTAATGAAGGTTCCTGTGGTGGAGTCCTCAATGCGAATGCTCTGAATGAATTTCTCCAGAGTATAACGGCATGTAAGGAAATAAAAAGAATAAAAACCAATGGGTAACAAATTCCTTTTATACGTCAATTATTCTTAGTGTATTTCTTAGAGGATCTAGTGGTGGCTCAGAAGCGTACCCCACTCACACTTTAATCAGAAAGCTATAAGCCCATCAAGGTTTCTTTTCCAATGCCGTGGCCTCGCCAACTTGAACTGCGCCCGGCCTAATTCTTTAGGCTGTAATATGTTGTATAAATGAAGCGTACCCAAAAACTCACACACGCAAGGTGGGTAATAAACACATCAAGGTATCTTTAGTATGAAAAGGGGGAGATTTGGACCCAAATTTCTAATATTGCATCTTTCCGAGTGGGCTCCCTCACCAATTGGTGGAGGGATGCTCCCTGATGGAATTTAAAATGTCCCTACTTCTAGTGGAACTAGCAACAGACACCTTCCAGTTTACATCAGGAGACTAAAGTCTCCCATGACTATCACCTCTCCTTTTAATTCCATTTTTATTATGTCCTGCAATAGGTTCTTGTCCAGTTCTTCTTCCTGTCCTGGTGGCCTGTATATCATGCCAATATGAATAATCAACTTCTCCCCTGTTTTTATGGTCACCCAAAGGGCCTCAGTTTTTTCATCAATACAAACAGCCTCCAACTGTGAGTATTCGCCCCCGGAACGCCTCTGCGCTGTCAATCTTCTTTCGCCCAGCGCTGCGTTTTTTTTGCGCAGAGTGCTCCGTTGCCTAGCGCCATCTGTCACCAGGCAACGACGTGCGTGCGCAATGCGCATGCTCCGCATGTGCAGTTCTGACCAGTTTGCACCGCAGCGAAGAACCGATGCATGCGAAAGGGTCGGAATGACCCCCCATGACTCTGTAAATGCCACAATATCTAGATCATACCTTGTCATTATTGCAGTTACAGTAGTTCTGGGATTTTAATTCCTAGGCTAATAGCATTTGCAGACATAGCTTTTAGTGTTTTGTGTGTGCTTTTCCTGTTCCTAGCTGTGTTCTTCTCTCTGCCTATGTTTATTTGGTTTTGATCTGAATTATCTTCTGTTGCTGTGGATATGCTTCATATTCCCTTTGCCTGCAGAAACAATAACTCTGTGTTTGAGGAGCAGACTGCTTTATTCTATTTGGTTCTCTACCCCCTCTGTTAGTTTAAATAGTTCTTGATGAAGCATCCAAACTGTTCAGTTAGTATTCTTGTTCCCCTTGAAGATGGGTGCAGGCCATCACTTTTGTATAAGCTCCTATTTTACCAGATGATGTGACTATGGCCTCTAAATCCAAATCTCTCCTCTTTGCACCATGGGGTAAATTTACTAAGATGGGAGTTCTACGTAAGATGGGATGTTGCCCATAGCAACCAATCAGATTTCAGGTATAATCTTCTAGAAGGTGCTAGATAAATGAGAAGTAGAATCTGATTGGTTGCTATGGGCAACATCACATCTTAAATAGAACTCCCATCTTAGTAAATTTACCCCCATGTCCTTAGCCAAACATTGAAATTTCTGATGGTCAACTGCAACCCAAAAAGCAGTGTGATGATTGGAAAGTGGCAAATCTGTTATAAAATTCATAGCTATAGGGCAGGGCCATAACTAGGTGTTTACAGATGGTGCTTTGCCCACCACACATTTGCCCTGTTGGCACACCGTCTAAATCCCCCCCCCCCAACTGGCTACCTTGGTACTGTATGTGCGGGACAGCTGTAGCGCTGTCTGTTGCATACATTACAGGAGGCAACGTCTCTCCCCAGTGTGCTCAGCCCTCCACCATGCTGGCGGTGGGCAGGGGAGGAGGACAGAGGAGCCAACAGGAGGATGTGATGGACGGTGGGCAAAAGCAGGCACAGGTGAGGAGACTAGCTGAGATGGGGACGGAGATGAGCGGGAGGAACAGGGACAGGAGCTGGCGAGTGAGGAGCGCGGCAGGCGGACTACATACTTGCACACATGTGAAACCCCCTTGCAGCCAGTTTAATGATCACAGGGGCTGCCACTAGACCAAGAGGTGGCCTCCTCACAAAGCTGCTTCTTTGCCCCCCCCACACCCCCCTCTTTCCCTCCAATTGTATGAGCTGCCTGCCACCAGCAAGGAGCGATCACTACTGCCCCTCTTCTTCTGTAGCTGCATCTCCTAGTCTGCCCCTGACTCTGCACAAATCAGGGGAGCCACACCTCTGATGGATTTTCAGTCCATGGCTCAATAGAGGGACCTGCATTTGTCACCAGTTTCACCTGGGTGCAGCTCCCATATACAGCACAGTCCCTTCATTCAGCGGCCACCACAGAGCAGCCAATGGTCAATCACCCTCCTTTACATAGAGTTTGCTGTATGTCACTCTATCCCACCAATGCTGTGCTCATTCTACAGCTGCTTTAACTAGCTACCCCACAGCTGCAGCGGGGAGATTGGCGTAAAGTTGAGAAAACCACTTCAGATTGTCCCACAGCATTCTGCAGTTTAATAAATGCATGAAGCATTACAGTTTTCAAGATGGTTTACAGTATGGGACAGCACACATACATTTATCTCTCCCTGTGTCTTTCTTGCTTTCTCCCTGTGTCTGTCTCTATCTCTGCCTACGTCTGTCTTTCTCTACTTGTGTGTCTCTCTCCCCGTGTCTGTTTGTCTCTCTATCCATGTCTCTTTCTCCCTGTATCTGTCTCTCTCAATGTGTCTGTCTATCTCTCTGTCTCTCTCTCTTTGTCTGTCTCTCTCCCAATGTCTGTCTCTCTCTCTCTCCTCCCCATGTCTGTCTGTCTTTCTCCATGTCTCTCTATCTCCCCATGTCTGTCTCCCCATGTACAGTATTTCTCTTCTTTTCCTTATGTCACTCTCTCCCTCTCTGCCCATGTCTTTCTCTCCCCATGTCCACATGTCTTTTTCTCTCTCCCAATGTCTCTCTCTTTTGCTATGCAATAGATATGTATAAATATATAAATAAAAATTGTATAGTATATAAATAAATATAACACAATTATAAATAATAATAAATACTTATTTTTATCTTCAAAACTGGATCCCACTTAAAAACTTTGCATTTGCCCCTCGGATAGTGGGGAGAGCAGCAGCATGGTAGGACAGCAGTGAAGTGTAATAAAGGAGCTGCCTACATGCAGCATCACTGAGTATGCATGGAATATAAGCAACTGACACGCACAGACGCACACTCTCTCTCTCTCTCTCTCTCACTCTCTCTCATCAATGTGTAGGGGCTCTACATAGCATAATGTGTATAAGATGCTCTTCTGTAACATTTATAAGAGGCTCTACTGTGACATAACATGTATAAGGGGCTCTTCTTTGGTGTAACGTGTATAAGGGTACTACTGTGTATGGTGTAATGTGACCAACAGACACTACTATGCGGTGTAATGTGTACTAAAGCCACACCCCCATATTTTTGTGCGCGTCCATGCCCCTTCCCCATAAAGCCACACCCCCATATTTTTGTGCGCATTTATGCCCCTTCCCCATAAAGCCACACCCCCATATTTTTGATGTGCACCTTTGAAGTGTTATCCCAGTTTTGTGTATGGGGAGAGAGGGGACACCAATTCTCTTTCTGACACAGGGCACCAAAATGTCTAGTTACGACTCTGCTATATGGGTCCATGGAATAAGTGGCATAGACAGTGAAATCAAGAGGCCTATGGGAGTGTGTCTTGGAGCTTTAAGCTGGGCACATTCAGGACATGCTAAAATATATTTTATCTTAGATTTTTTGATAATGTGGGCACCACAATAACTTTGCTAAAGTAATTCTTAAGTCTTGTGCACCCCAGCATGACTGGCAAATCAAAAGCCATGAGCACAAAGAAGAAGATACTTCTACAGACCCTTAGCATCAAATATTTTATTACTAGGAGGAGTAAAAGTGCTGGAGATGACAAAACTGGAAAGTGAGCTAGTGATATGATAAATCTCTAGTGAAGTAGATCATACATCTGCCATGGAGAGATACAAAGCATTAGCTATCCTATTATGAACCCCTGGATGGAAGGATAGTTGAAACTGAAACCTGGAGAGGAAGAGGGACCAATAGACTTGACATGAATTTAAACATTGTGCTGACTTTAGATATAAAAGATTATATTCATGAGTGACAATAGTAATTGAAATTTTGCACCTTCCAAAAGATGTGTCTATTCCTGGAGCGCTAATTTACAGGATAAACATTTTTTTCAGCTATGGTGGAATTTATCTCCGCAGGAAGAAATTTTCATTAGAAATAAACTGCAAGGATTAAGTTAAGCATCCTCTGCATACAGAAGTATTAGGTTGACTAAGTACTGGAGCAGTGAAAAATGCATGTTTTAATTGATGGAATGTTACCCGAGCTTCTTCCGACAAATGAGCTAATTCAGCCTATTTATGAGCACAATGATGGAATCTGTAGAGTAGAATAATCACAAATTATTTTTGTGTCATATTTAGTGAATCCTAGGAATCCCTGAACACCTTTCAAGGTGGAAAATAGTGGCCGATTACTGGTTGTTTGAACTATTGATAGATCCATCTCTAAACTAGACCTAGATATAATTAATATTAGAAATGAAATAGAATTGACTTCAAATGATCAAACTATCAATACAATGTATTTGTTCTAAGTTACTGGAGATCTTATATTACATGTAGACAATGTGTTTGAAGGTCAGTTGGGAAAAAGAGTATGACGTTGAGACCACAGCACAGACATATATAAAATCTCCAAAAAATGTTGTTGATTAAATTATAGCAAACTTTTGGAGCATTGCTGAGTCTAAAGGACATTCCCATAAATTCATGAAAGCCATCACACATTTAAAAAGCAGTATTCCATTCACCTCCTGACTTACAGTATGTAGAATGAAATTGTGAGCACCATGAAAATAAAGCTTTGGAAAAATATTAGATTATTTGACTCCATCAAAAAGATCAGGCGAGAGAGGGATAGAATACCTATTTTTGAAAGTGATTTCATTAAAGCCTCAATGGTCTATGTAATTATGTAGAAACCTGTCCATTTTTTACATGGAAACAAACACCACCAGCCAAAGAAGAGAAGGGACAAATGAATGCTCTATCTAAATATCACTTTGTGTTATCCAACATGGCCTGTGTCTCTTGTATTAAAAATGGGTATACTTGACCCCTGGGAGGAGTCTTGCCTGGGAGTAAATAGAAGGGACAATCCCAGTACCTACAAGGAGGAAGTATTACTGCTACTTGTTTGATGAAAACATCCTGAAAAGCTGTGTAAGTTTAGGAAGATGCAAATTCTCCAGAGGAAGAGGAACTTGGTAGGAAAAACACACTGATAGCAAATTATTTAGCATTTTTAACCCCAAACTAAAACTTAAGGAACAGTCAAATCAATGCGAGCCTTGAGTTTCTGGAGCTATAAATAACTAAACACCACAAGATTTGAGGCTTTGGCGATAATAAGGAAATTTATCAATTCAGAAAGCAGAAGGTCTACTGTGAGCTGTATTGGTGTAGTTTGAGTGATGATTCCACCTGCGATGTGGCTACCATCAGCAGTGATAAGATAAAAAGATATTGGCAAAGATGACACAGGTCTGTACATCTCCTGAACAATTGCTGAGGTAATACAATTCTTGGCTGCTTCAAAAGTAACAAATAAGAGCAGGTAAGAATTTTGTACCCTTAATACTTTCTAGGATAATGAAAGAACCACAATCTGGATTGCTTGAAGAGCATACTACCATACCACAATCTGGACTGCTTATAGAGCATACTACCATAACTAAGCTAATGCTAGGTGCTGAAGTGTCCAGGCTTCTTGGAACAGGATCCTAGGACATGGCTTGAATCGGCACAATAAATGCATACATTTTCACTATAATATTTCTGATGTTCCTTAGTTGAGATTTTAAAATGGTTAATTTGCTTTAAATCCCCAGTGCTGGAAGGTTGCGATTGGAATTGAGGAAGGCAGTTAATAAAGCATTGTTTTTCCATATTAATTCAGAGTTCAAAGCATGAAATGAAATGGCTTAATGCTCCATTGTACAAGATCCTTGATAAAGTCATAATTCGCTGTATATCACTGGTGGTGGAGACCACTCTCCAAGGCTCACCAAAAATCTACCAGAAGGTTTTTACAATGTCAGAGAGAAATGGATCAGAGGTGTTCTTTACAGCAACAAAATGATATAAGCCATCATAGTTTGAACGCAAAGTTTTTGGTTGCTGTTTAAAATAAATCCCATGTTGATTTAGGAATCCGCTACAAAGTTTTGGAAAGCAATTGAATTTCTATGGTGTAGGCAGATTTAAACAAGGAATGGAGAATCTTGAAGTAGCTTGAAGTGTTTCATAAATTGGAGAGAGTCCATATGGGTAGAAACTTCTTGTAGGAAGTGTATCAATTGACCTTGTGTCACTTTTAGTTCCTCCAGTTGATTCACCAGACTTTGCATCAAATCTGCCACTTGTGTTTGTATTCCTGCTGGGTTCATTTGGCCAGTATTCGCTGTAATTTTATGAGTTTGATTTAGGATCTGGACTGGGACCACTGGGCAGGACTGGTTAGAATTGGAGAGAATTAAGGTACATAGTCTAATGACAATTATTCTCATTCAGTGCTACTGTACATTCTTGACTAGTTAGATAACTGAGCAGGAAGAGAACGGAGCTGAGCAGAATAAATGATTAACCATCCTGCAACTGAAGCATGCACTAGCTGAAAGTCTTGAACACAGGTAACTGGAGTGCTTTCTGTACGTGATGTGTGTCAGCAACACACGTGTATTCACTCTGTTGGCTAGAGCAGTAATGCACAATGGTACTGGATGTGCACTCAGGATATGTACTGTACTCTGCAGGCTGAATAATAATGCATGCTGGTGTTGGATAGAATAGTGCAGAACACTGTGCAGAATACAGGGATTAGGAGGAAGCTGGAGCATGAAGATAGGAGCTGGAGAACACATGAAAGCTGATGTGCACAATGGATTTTGCACATGACAACAATAGGCAAGGTATCAGGAAGCGGAGCTGCTGACTCTGGAGCCAGGAACAAGTTGTACTGGCTGTGAGCAGGTGCAACAGAAATGTTTAAATATGGTGCTCAGATCAGTCATTATTGATCAAGTCATGTAGAAACTAGCGCAAGTGGAACCTTTGATGGGTGCTGCAAGCTTTATGTATTGATCAATATATGAACTACAGTGAAACAACATTGTTTATTATGTCAAGTGTAGAGCCTCTGTGGTTATATGGGATCACCCAGTATAGCAAGAGATATTAGTGAGAGACTCACTGTTAGTAATGTGTGATAGCACACCAAAGTCACAGAACACAAGGATATAATTATGTTTCTAATTAAGTTAACTCTACACCTAATGAGCTGAATATCATGCTGCCCAAGATTGGCCGATGTGCAGGATTCTGGTCAAACGCTGATGTTTTTTAAAGGTGCAGTCTCTTACAAGGTATAGTTTTGCCTTGTAGGTGACTGCCCCTTTAAAGAATGTCAGATTTTGTCCGGAATCCCGCGTATTGGCCGAACTCGGGCGGCATTACATCCTACCCATTATTTCTATCCGTTGTGTCTGTACATCACGTCACATGTCTCACCTGCGCTACATTTTCACCATACAGTACCTGCATATGCAGAGACAGTCTGCCTAATAATGATGTATATACAAGAGACAGGGCTGCAGCTGTGTGATTGTCCCAATGAGAATTCTTTAACCACACAGCCATGAAAATATGTTAAATCAGAGTTCCCATTGCAGTCCAGGTTTTAAGGATATCTATGCTTGAGCACAGATAGTTAAATAAAATTGACTGAGGTACTAAGTCACCTGTGCACAAGTATGGATAGCCTTAAAACCTGGACTGCAATAGCAGAGATTTGTAAACTCTCGGTTAACGTCATACATACTGTATGTTTTGTTACAGAGTAACCTGGATGGAGAACCAGACTTATATCAATGGATTCCTCCTGTTACCATTTTATGCAAAATCAAATTATATATTGTATACTATATGTGTATTTGTCTTCCTATATACATATGGAGTGCTTATTAATGCTATTATAATAACAGTGATATATGTAGATGCTCAGCTGCACACCCCCATGTATCTATTTCTCTGTAACCTGGCCTTAGTAGATATCTGTTATACAACCACTACTGTCCCTAACCTGCTGTACATGTTACTATCTGGAGATAATACAGTGTCCTTCATACAATGCTTCACCCAGATGTACTTTTATTTTTTGGCTGGTTCCTCAGAGATTTATCTAATATTCATTATGGCATATGACCGATATGTTGCTATATGTGATCCTTTACACTATCACACTATTTTGAATAGGAAACATTGTCTCTTATTGGCATCTGGCACTTGGATATCAGGATGTTTAAATTCACTTGTGCTTACAATCCCAGCATCACATCTGTCCTTCTGTCATTCTCGCACCATACACCAGTTTTTCTGTGATCCTAAAGCTCTTATTAATATCTCCTGTGCTGGCAGTGAAGATGTTTATATTGTAATCTATATGGAATTATTAATGTATGGAATTTTACCAATCATGTTCTGTGTGACATCTTATGTAAAAATTATAAAGGTCATCTTGCAGATAAAATCTAAGGATGGCAGAAAGAAAGCCTTCTCCACCTGCTCATCTCACCTCACCATTGTCATTATGTTCTATATGACAGTTATGTCTGTGTACATGACACCTACAGCAGAATATTCAAATGTCCTAGAACCAATATTTACTGTACTGTACTCAGTTGTAACTCCCATGATGAACCCTTCAATCTACAGTCTACGGAATAAAGACGTGAAAAGTGCTCTGCTGAGACTACTGGGCAGGGCCATTTTAACAGCAGTGTAGGCCCTTGGGAAAAGCAATTGCCTGAGGCCCCTACCCCTCCTCCAGTAGTGGGTGCTATGAGTGGCAGATTTGATGTCCCCTGGGCAGCAGGGGATGTTCTATCTTCCGCTCGGCATGTTAATCCTGGAACAGTATTTTCTGCTAATTACTCCTCCACTGAACAGATGGTGGGAGATGTGGTGAGAGAGAGAGAGAGCAATAAACTAGAAGAAAGAATTGGGATGAATGAAGAGCCCCTTATACATGACTTCCAGGATGGTAGTAGTTGTTTAGCATGCAAGAGAGGGGTGGATAGTGGAGTGGGCTTAATATTCATCATTTTCTGGTGGGAGGGAAGCTTGCTTTACTGCAGATATCTCCAGTTTCTGCAAATAGATTTTTGAGCTTTCAATGGGTTAAAAAACTAGAGCATCCTAACTTTCACCAGGTACTGTGGACTTGGGGATCAGAGTTCAGAATCCAGAGCAATCCACCAATGTAAATATAAAGCTGCATACCAGGCGTGTGGAGCTGAAGCAAGGACCAGCTGCTTGAATGCTGATATCTCTGGTTCTGGGTAAAGTAGAGACAAGCTGCCAGTGTCCACCAAAAGAGGAGAGTTTTTGGAGTTTACCTGGAGAAAAACTCTAGGTCAGAAAGAACCCGAGATATCTGGCTGGGAAGAGCAATTAACAACCCTGAGTGGGGACCACTGCTTTGAAGTTGGATATCTCCAGTTTCTTAGGGCCTATTGAAAAACATCAGGTACCCCTGGAAAAAGGGGACCCTTAAATATCTGCCTGGGGCCCTTATACTCCTGTTGGCCTTTGGTAACTGCTCATTGAGTTCATAGGAAAAGACAAGCCTGCTCCTGGTGAGGAAACAAAGTATTGGACAGTGAGGGAGAATGTGTAAAATGTTTAAATAAAATTATGTTATTGATAACTGAATTCTAGCATTTTGTTGTTATTGATATGTAATAAAGGATAATGGTCTTTGAAATTGTTCTTATTGCTCTTTTTATTTTCTGAAATCTTTTTAATGGGTTTGTTCTGTCTGCGTCATTCTTTTGAATTACTTTTTATCACTAAACCTATATTTCAGTGCTATATCTGTGTCTATTCCAGCAAGCGCTCTTTGTTTAATTTCAACAAATGGCAGAGCTGGTTCCATTCCTAGAACGTTTGCTCACCATGCAGTACATTTACAAAGATAAACTCACTAGTGCGGGGCCGGGGCCACCATTAGGCAGCTGCCTATGGTTGCCGACTACTGGAGGGCAGTGCGAAACACTGACGATTAATTCTGCCATCATTATTCCTTTAGTTGTGTTCCTACTCTTTCTTGAGAGGAGCAAGAATGCCACCGCCCATCACTTATCAGCTGTCAATCCTCCCCCTGCAATCCTCTGTGAGTCTCTATCTCCCCACACAATAGCACCCGGTATATTGCCGCCCCACACAACAGCACCTTTGTATATTCAGCCCTCCATAATCTCACCGCCTCCTCTCCTCCCGCAATTGCATACCACATATTTAATTCCCCCCCCACCTTTTGATGACATATTCCACATATTCTTCACCCACCTCCAACTGGGTGTGCCACCCACCACAGATCGGATCTGATCTCCTGATCCAATCTACGGTACAGTGCTCCCTATTTCCCACTAATATACTGACAGTTGCCGGCTTCACAGAGCAGGGATGGGCTGTGGCTGCTGAACAATAGACCAGCTGTCCAGTAGTAAGTTAAGCAGCCTGCATACTGCGGCTCCATTAATGCAGGATGCAGTGAAGAAGGCGGGATTCCTGCCTGAGTCTTGAGGTTGTGTTCGGAGGACAGACAGAGAAGAACATGTGCTGGCTCGCTGTCCAGTGCATGTGTCATCACAGCCTGTCTTTCCCATCAGCAAAGCAAAAGACAAGCTGTATTATTGTATATTGGTGGTCATTCCGAGTTGTTCGCTTGCAAGCTGCTTTTAGCAGCTTTGCACACGCTAAGCCGCCGCCTACTGGGAGTGAATCTTAGTATCTTAAATTTGCGAATGAAAGATTCGCAATATTGCGAAAAGACATCTCTGTGCAGTTTCTGAGTAGCTCCAGACTTATTCGGCATCTGCGATCAGTTCAGTGCTTGTCGTTCCTGGTCTGACGTCATAAACACACCCAGCGTTCGCCCAGACACTCCTCCGTTTCTCCAGCCACTCCCACGTTTTTCCCATAAACGGTAGCGTTTTTTCCCACACGCCCATAAAACAGCCTGTTTCCGCCCAGAAACACCCACTTCCTGTCAATCACACTACGATCGCCTGAACGAAGAAAAAGCCGTGAGTAAAATACCAAATTTCTTAGCAAATTTACTTGGCACAGTCGCAGTGCGAACATTGCGCATGCGCACTAAGCGGAAAAACGCTGCGATGCGATGAAATTTACCGAGCGAACAACTCGGAATGACCACCATTTTTTTCTTCTGTTACCAATTCAATTTGAATATTCAGCTCTGGGCTTATATATATTTATTTATCAGCCCAGGGTCTGGCACTCCATAGTGATAAAAAACTGGTGCGGTGTCTTCGCATACATTTTGTAATATATAACCTGGAGGTGCGGCTCTCAGCAATTTTGTAGTAAATAAGTAGCGAATAATAGCCATGCATAAATGTTTCAATTTATTTTCATAAGGATCCTGACAAACATATTAAAATGTTTTTAAACTTTGATGCAAGGCTATTGTCTGCTACTTATTTACTACAAAATTTCTGAGTGCTACGCCTCTGGGATATATATATATATATATATATATATATATATATATATACACACTGCTCAAAAAAATAAAGGGAACACTAAAATAACACATTTTGGATCTGAATGAATGAAATATTCTTATTATTTTGTTCTTTACATAGTTGAATGTGCTGACAACAACATCACACAAAAATGATCAATGGAAATCAAATTTATTAACCCATGGAGGTCTGGATTTGGAGTCACACTCAAAATTAAAGTGTAAAAACACACTACAGGCTGATCCAACTTTGATGCAATGTCCTTAAAACAAGTCAAAATGAGGCTTAGTAGTGTGTGTGGCCTCCACGTGCCTGTATGACCTCCCTACAATGCCTGGGCATGCTCCTGATTAGGTGGCGGATGGTCTCCTGAGGGATCTCCTCCCAGACCTGGACTAAAGCATACGCCAACTCCTGGACAGTCTTTAGTGCAACGTGGCATTGCTGGATGGAGCGAGACATGATGTCCCAGATGTGCTCAATTGGACTAAGGTCTGGGGTATGGGTGGGCCAGTCCATAGCATCAATGCCTTCGTCTTGCAGGAACTGCTGACACACTCCAGCCACATGAGGTCTAGCATTGTCTTGCATTTGGAGGAACCCGGGGCCAACTGCACCAGCAAATGGTCTCACAAGGGGTCTGAGGATCTCATCTTGGTACCTAATGGCAGTCAGGATACCTCTGGTGAGCACATGGAGGGCTGTGGGGCCCACGAAAGAAATACCACCCCACACCATTACTGACCCACTGCCAAACCGGTCATGCTGGAGGATATTGCAGGCAGCAGAACGTTCTCCTTGGCGTCTCCGGACTCTGTCACATCTGTCATATGTGCTCAGTGAAAACCTGCTTTCATCTGTGAAGAGCACAGGGTGCCTGTGGCGAATTTGCCAATCTTGGTGTTCTCTGGCAAATGGCAAATGTCCTGCACGGTGTTGGGCTGTAAGCACATCCCCCACCTGTGGACGTCGGGCCCTCATACCACCCTCATGGAGTCTGTTTCTGATTGTTTGAGTAGACACATGCACATTTGTGGCTTGTTGGAGGTCATTTTGCAGGGCTTTTGCAGTGCTCCTCCTGTTCCTCCTTGCACAAAGGCAGAGGTAGCGGTCCTGCTGCTGGGTTGTTGCCCTCCTACGGCCTCCTACACATCTCCTGATGTACTGGCCTGTCTCCTGGTAGCACCTCCATGCTCTGGACACTACGCTGACAGACACAGCAAACCTTCTTGCCACAGCACGCATTGATGTGCCATCCTGGATGAGCTGCACTACCTGAGCCACTTGTGTGGGTTGTATACTCTGTATCATGCTACCACTAGAGTGAAAGCACCACCAGCTTTCAAAAGTGACCAAAACATCAGCCAGAAAGCATACGAGCTGAGAAGTGGTCTGTGGTCACCACCTGCAGAACAACTCCTTTATTGGGGGCGTTTTGCTAATTGCCAATAATTTCCACCTGTTTTGCACAACAGCATGTGAAATTGATTGTCAATCAGTGTTGCTTCCTAAGTGGACAGTTTGATTTCACAGAAGTGTGATTGACTTGGAGTTACATTGTGTTGTTTAAGTGTTCCCTTTATTTTTTTTGAGCAGTGTATCTGTGTATATATATATATATATATATATATCAAACGTTTGGTCCACACTCACGTTTATAGAGTTCCTGCTGGGGTGCATTCCAGATCTGGTGAGCCTGTGCAGAATCACCAGTGAATTGTATAGACGAATATATATATATGGAACCTTGGTGGGGGCGGCACTCAGAGACTTGAAGAAACGTTTTAAGTGAAAGAACCCCACAGGGCAACCTTTAATGTGATGTTTCGGGGACATGCCCCTTCCTCAGAGCTCAGACAACCAATGTGCAAACCAACAGTGTTTAAATACATACAACAATTAAGACAATCTTACCCTCCTGTGTGCTCCCAGGCATGCCCAGCTGCCGTTCAGTAGCGGCACTTCCGGCCGCGGGACCCCCGTCGCGTTGGAAGCCGCATCACCCGTCCGGCCTGGTTGCCACGGTAACCCGCCTCCAGCGTGCTCCGTGGTGTGCCCGGCCCCCGTACTGTAGCGCACGGAAAAATTTACATCAATGTTAAACGATCATGTGACTAAAACATACATTATGTGACAGTGTCACCATAGTTTGAGAGAGCATTATGTAGTATGTTTTAGTCACATGATCGTTTAACATTGATGTCAATTTTTCCGTGTTTACATATGACGCATAGGGCCTTGTTTGTTGTCACAGGGTGTTTCCTAGGTAACCGGGTCGGACATGATGACGGCGTTTCTGGCGCGACGGGGGACCTGCGGCCGGAAGTAGCGCTACAGTATGGGGGCCGGGCACACCACGGAGCACGCTGGAGGCGGCTTACCATTACCGTTCTTTCACTTAAAACGTTTCTTCAAGTCTCTGAGTGCTGCCCCCACCAAGGTTCCATATGCTAACAGAGGCGACAAGCTCTGAAGGGAAGGCACCGGAGCAGGTTTTGGCGTCAGTCCGGAGTGCTGGGGTCCATCCATTGACTATATATAAATATATATATATATATATAAATTCGTTGAGTTCGGCACATCTCCGCATATAAAAGATTTTACCTTCGCCCGTTGCCTTCCGTGAAGGAGACTGAAATAGCTTCCCAATAGAGACTGGCCTGTACGGTGGCACTCAGGTCAGAAAAACGACAGGACACACAGCCTCTGTTTGCCAACGTTTCAAAGATTTCTCTTTTTCGTCAGGGCATGAAAACATACACATACTTACACCGTATTTAAGTGCTCACCCTTCACCACGTTCTCCGTTCATGGCAGCGTCCCTTGTGACGCGCCGTGCGCCTAATGATGATGTCACCCGTGAACACCATCACCATAACAACAGCCATATACAAACAATATAAAAACATCAGAATGCAGTATTGAAAATACAATAACACCATGAGCAAGTGCCTGACCATGTTGGTCACAATATTAAAGAATTTAAACACATCTAATCAAATATCATGATATCATAAGATAAAACTATAACTATATATAGGACTAAACCACGGCATACAGACACTGACAATCCCAGCCATGTACCTAATGCAACTACACATAGACTGTCATAAATAACTATTGAGACCACTACTCTCATTAAGCCCTCTAGGACTGATAGTGTCCAATAGAAAAATCCATTTAACTTCTCGCTGCAACAACAATTTAGATCTATTACCTCCTCTAGACAGTGGAGGGATATGATCAATGACTATATGCCTAAGAGAGGTGGGAGAATGGCCGGCCATAGCAAAATGCCGAGCCACAGGCTGTTCACTCCTGCCTGACAGCACAGCCTCCCGAATGGCATATCTGTGCTGTCCCATCCTTACTTTAAATTCACATTCCGTTTTGCCAATGTAATACTTCCCACAAGGGCAAATCAAGGCGTATACGACAAATTTTGAAGAGCATGACAGAACATGTTTAATTTTAAATGTTTTGTTAAGAGATGGATGTTTAATCGTGTTTCCCTTCAGCATATAGCTGCAAGTCACACATCCAACACATTTATAGCAACCCAACTTCCGATTACCAAAAAATGAAGACATCTTCCGTTTACCAAAATCCGTGATATCAGTGTGTACTACAAAATCACGGATATTCCTACCTCTAGAGTGACTGCACATAATGCATCTATCTTTAAGGCCCTGTAACTCATTATCCGAAGAGATGATCGGCCAATATGTCTGTACAGCTTTTTTAACCCTTCGACTAGCCACATTATATCTAGTAGGCCAAATAATGCAGTTGGTATTGGATTTCGCTGCTTTAGTTGTCAATGTATTTAATCTAGGTTTGGCCAAAACCCTACATTTTGTCTTGATTAAATCTTCCCTGTTGTAGCCTCTAGATACAAATTTTTCAATCATATTGTCAAGTGATATGCCAGCATCAACATCATTACTACAAATCCGCCTAACCCGTAAGAACTGTGAATAAAGTAATCCCATACGGGTTGGCAGAGGATGGTGGCTAGAAGACAACAGCATGGAATTACGATCAGTGGGCTTTACAAACAATGAAGTCCTAAGCCCGCCATTATTCTTCTCTATTCTGACATCTAAAAAGTCAATGACACCAGAATCAATTTTGCAAACCAATTTCACTGGACTATCACTAAGGTTGTGCAAATCAATCACAGTATTGAGGCTCTCCTGAATGTCCAGCCAAAACAACAACATGTCATCTATGTATCTAGAATAATACAATACCTTAGAAGACACATCAGGATTAGCAAAAAAAAATTCATGTTCCACTGCCAGCATATAAGCATTTGCGTATGATAGGGCCACAGAGGACGCCATCGCACAGCCGGCTAGCTGTAAATAATGTTTCCCATCATAGTAAAAATAATTATTGCATAATACCATCTCCAATAACTAACAAAAGAAATTCACATCAGGCCCCTTATACCATGGATTGCCCATAATCAGCCGTCTCGTTGCCGCTATCCCCTCACTATGCGGGATGCACGTGTACAGAGAGCTAACATCAATACTTGCAAATAACATATCATGGGGAATAACCTTTAATTCATTAAGTTGTAATAATAAAGCTGTGGTATCTTTAAGAACGTACTGAGCATTCTGAACGCAAGGCTGAAGATACGTATCAAGGTAAATTGAGATAGACTGAAAAATTGAACCCCTAGCCGAAATTATCGGTCTACCGGGAGGGTGAGTAGGGTTTTTATGAACCTTTGGGATCGTATATAGGATAGGCTTAATGGGATGCTCAGTAATCAACAGTCGTGCTACATCCACAGAAATATAACCATTTTCAACAGATTGCATCAAATATGCATCAAGCTCTTTTTTGTATTTGGACGTAGGGTCGCCGGACAACAATCGATAAGTATTGTCATCTGACAATTGGCGGGCTTTTTCTTTCTTATAGTCCTCTAGTCCTTGAACTACAATCGATCCGCCTTTATCAGCGGATCGAATTACTATGTCCTGTCTGGACTCCAATGCTTTTAACTCCTGGAATTCAGCTTTTGATAAATTAGAATGTCCATCATGGCTTCTTGATTGCGGTGTATCAACAGCTGCGTCTACCAGCCGTATGAATGATTTAATTGAAGCACTGTTAGATATAGGATCAAAGTTAGATTTTTATTTTAATTTCCTAAGTTCTACTGCAATAGAGTCACAGGTGTTCGTTGCTTTTTTTTAACTGCAATGTTCTTGTAATTTTAGTTGACGGTTGAGTTTAAACATTTCAGTCTTCCACACAAACGGGTCAAAGTTGGTAGTGGGCACGAAATTTAGACCCTTTTTTAAAACTGACTCCTCATGTATTGTTAACGGAATATCTGACAGGTTAAAAATTACTTCCTCTTCTGCACCGGCGGCTTTTTGGCGATGCCGCTTCCACTGGCCACCTCTCCTGTTATATCGGCGTCTGCGACACAACGCTTGGCACGGGTCTTCATCCCTAAAGGGAGATTTTTTAACCGATTTCCACGTCGGGGACCCTGGTCGCTGTGGCTGGCTGAGGTAGCTGTGTTAAAGTTCTCACGACCTGTCCTTCTATAGTTTCGTCTCCCACTCATCTGTGCTGCTGAGCGATTCTGAGTGCCTCCAGTCAGCCAACCGTACACGCTATTAGTCTCATAATCTGTATTCACCTTTGCAAATTTCTCTCGTTTATAGCGTAACAGATCTTTCTTGTAATTGTCCATCTTTGTGGTTAATTTCTCAAGCCAATCACAAGACTTGTCATCCACAAGGGTTTCTTTGTGAATACCTTCAAACTCACTGATCTTAGTTTTAGTGAGAATGTGCTCCCTGGTTGACTCCTCTATTATATATAGGTTCACAATTTGACAAAGGGGCTGCGGGCCCCGAAACACTGGAAATGTATGTGACATTCCTTATTAGATTTCTCTTCACTTAAATCCACTGCCATTGTTTATTCATCTGTGTGTGTGCGTGTGTGTATATATATATATATATATATATACACATAGTAGGGATGTGCACCTGAAAATTTTTGGGTTTTGAGTTTTGGTTTTGGGTTCGGTTCCGTGGCCGTGTTTTGGGTTCGAACGCGTTTTGGCAAAACCTCACCAAATTTTATTTGTCGGATTCGGGTGTGTTTTGGATTTGGGTGTTTTTTTCAAAAAACCTTAAAAAACAGCTTAATTCATAGAATTTGGGGGTCAGTTTGATCCCATAGTATTATTAACCTCAATAACAATAATTTACACTCATTTTCAGTCTATTCTGAACACCTCACACCTCCCAATATTATTTTTAGTCCTAAAATTTGCATCGAGGTCGCTGGATGGCTAAGCTAAGCGACCCTAGTGGCCGACACAAACACCTGGCCCATCTAGCAGTGGCACTGCAGTGTTAGGCAGGATGGCCCTTCCAAAAAATACTCCCCAAACAGCACATGACGCAAAGAAAAAAAGAGGCGCAATGAGGTAGCTGTGTGAGTAAGCTAAGCGACCCTAGTGGCCGACACAAACACCTGGCCCCTCTAGGAGTGGCACTGCAGTGTCAGGCAGGATGGCCCTTCCAAAAACTACTCCCCAAACAGCACATGACGCATAGAAGAAAAAAAAGAGGCACAATGAGGTAGCTGTGTGAGTAAGCTAAGCGACCCTAGCAGCCGACACAAACACCTTGCCCATCTAGGAGTGGCACTGCAGTGTCACGCAGGATGGCCCTTCAAGAATATACTCCCCAAACAGCACATGACGCAAAGAAAAAAAGAGGCGCAATGAGGTAGCTGTGTGAGTAAGCTAAGCGACCCTAGTGGCCGACACAAACACCTGGCCCATCTAGGAGTGGCACTGCAGTGTCACGCAGGATGGCCCTTCCAAAAACTACTCCCCAAACAGCACATGACGCAAAGAAGAAAAAAAAGAGGCGCAATGAGGTAGCTGTGTGAGTAAGCTAAGCGACCCTAGTGGCTGACACAAACACCTGGCCCATCTAGGAGTGGCACTGCAGTGTCACGCAGCATGCCCCTTCAAGAATATACTCCCCAAACAGCAAATGAAGCAAAGAAAAAAAGAGGCGCAATGAGGTAGCTGTGTGAGTAAGCTAAGCGACCCTAGTGGCCGACACAAACACCTGGCCCATCTAGGAGTGGCACTGCAGTGTCACGCAGGATGGCCCTTCCAAAAAATACTCCCCAAACAGCACATGATGCAAAGAAGAAAAAAAAAAGAGGTGCAAGATGGAATTGTCCTTGGGCTCTCCCACCCACCCTTATGTTGTATAAACAGGACATGCACACTTTAACCAACCCATCATTTCAGCGACAGGGTCTGCCACACGACTGTGACTGAAATGACTGGTTGGTTTGGACCCCCACCAAAAAAGAAGCAATCAATCTCTCCTTGCACAACCTGGCTCTACAGAGGCAAGTTGTCCACCTCATCATCATCCTCCGATTCATCACCCCTTTCACTGTGTACATCCCCCTCCTCACAGATTATTAATCCCCACTGGAATCCACCATCTCAGATCCCCATGTACTTTCTGGAGGCAATTGCTGCTGGTGAATGTCTCCATGTAGTAATTGATTATAATTCATTTTAATGAACATCATCTTCTCCACATTTTCTGGAAGTAACCTCGTACGCCGATTGCTGACAAGGTGAGCTGCGGCACTAAACACTCTTTCGGAGTACACACTGGAGGGAGGGCAACTTAGGTAGAATAAAGCCAGTTTGTGCAAGGGCCTCCAAATTGTCTCTTTTCCCTGCTAGTATACGTACGTCTGACGTGCCTACTTGGATGCGGTCACTCATATAATCCTCCACCATTCTTTCAATGGTGAGAGAATCATATGCAGTGACAGTAGACAACATCTCAGTAATCATTGGCAGGTCCTTCAGTCCGGACCAGATGTCAGCATCAGTAGTCGCTCCAGACTGCCCTGCATCACTGCCAGCGGGTGGGCTCAGAATTCGTAGCCTTTTCCTCGCACCCCCAGTTGCGGAGAATGTGAAGGAGGAGATGTTGACAGGTCGCGTTCCGCTTGACTTGACAATTTTCTCACCAGCAGTTCTTTGAACCCCTGCAGACTTGTGTCTGCCGGAAACAGAGATCCAACGTAGGTTTTAAATCTAGGATCGAGCACGGTGGCCAAAATGTAGTGCTCTGATTTCAACATATTGATCACACGTGAATCCTGGTTAAGCGAATGAAGTGCTCCATCCACAAGTCCCACATGCCTAGCGGAATCGCTCTGTTTTAGCTCCTCCTTCAATGCTTCCAGCTTCATCTGCAAAAGCCTGATGAGGGGAATGACCTGACTCAGGCTGTCAGTGTCTGAACTGACTTCACGTGTGGCAAGTTCAAAGGGCAGCAGAACCTTGCACAACGTTGAAATCATTCTCCACTGCGCTTGAGACAGGTGCATTCCACCTCCTTTGCCTATATCGTGGGCAGATGTATAGGCTTGAATGGCCTTTTGCTGCTCCTCCATCCTCTGAAGCATATAGAGGGTTGAATTCCACCTCATTACCACCTCTTGCTTCAGATGATGACAGGGGAGGTTCAGGTTTTTTTGGTGGTGCGCCAGTCTTCTGTACGCGGTGCCTGCACGCCGAAAATGGCCCGCAATTCTTCTGGCCACCGACAGCATCTCTTGCACGCCTCTGTCGTTTTTTAAATATTTCTGCACCACCAAATTCAAGGTATGTGCAAAACATGGGACGTGCTGGAATTTGCCCAGATGTCGTGCGCGCACAATATTGCTGGCGTTGTCTGATGTCAAAAATCCCCAGGAGTGTCCAATTGGGGTAACCCATTCTGCGATGATCTTCCTCAGTTTCCGTAAGAGGTTTTCAGCTGTGTGCGTATTCTGGAAAGCGGTGATACAAAGCGTAGCCTGCCTAGGAAAGAGTTGGCGTTTGCGAGATGCTGCTACTGGTGCCGCCGCTGCTGTTCTTGCGGCGGGAGCCATACATCTACCCAGTGGGCTGTCACAGTCATATAGTCCTGAGTGTGCCCTGCTCCACTTGTCCACATGTCCGTGGTTAAGTGGACATTGGCTACAACTGCATTTTTTAGGACACTGGTGAGTCTTTTTCTGACGTCCGTGTACATTCTCGGTATCGCCTGCCTAGAGAAGTGGAACCTAGATGGTATTTGGTAACGGGGGCACACTGCCTCAATAAATTGTATAGTTCCCTGTGAACTAACGGCGGATACCGGACGCACGTCTAACACCAACATAGTTGTCAAGGCCTCAGTTATCCGCTTTGCAGCAGGACGACTGCTGTGATATTTCATCTTCCTCGCAAAGGACTGTTGGACAGTCAATTGCTTACTGGAAGTAGTACAAGTGGTCTTCCGACTTCCCCTCTGGGATGACAATCGACTCCCAGCAGCAACAACAGCAGCGCCAGCAGCAGTAGGCATTACACTCAAGGATGCATCGGAGGAATCCCAGGCAGGAGAGGACTCGTCAGACTTGCCAGTGACATGGCCTGCAGGACTATTGTCTTTCCTGGGTAAGGAGGAAATTGACACTGAGGAAGTTGGTGGTGTGGTTTGTGCGAGCTTGGTTACAGGAGGAAGGGATTTACTGGTCAGTGGACTGCTTCCGCTGTCGCCCAAAGTTTTTGAACTTGTCACTGACTTATTATGAATGCACTCCAGGTGACGTATAAGGGAGGATGTTCCGAGGTGGTTAACATCCTTACCCCTACTTATTACAGCTTGACAAAGGCAACACACGGCTTGACACCTGTTGTCCATATTTCTGTTGAAATACTTCCACACTGAAGAGCTGATTTTTTTTTGTATTTTCACCAGGCATGTCAATGGCCATATTCCTCCCACGGACAACAGGTGTCTCCCCAGGTGCCTCACTTAAACAAACCACCTCACCATCAGAATCCTCCTTGTCAATTTCCTCCCCAGCCCAAGCAACACCCATATCCTCATCCTGGTGTACTTCAACACTGACATCTTCAATTTCACTATCAGGAACTGGACTGCGGGTGCTCCTTTCAACACTTGCAGGGGGCGTGCAAATGGTGGAAGGCGCAAGCTCTTCCCGTCCAGTGTTGGGAAGGTCAGGCATCGCAACCGACACAATTGGACTCTCCTGTGGGATTTGTGATTTCGAAGAACGCACAGTTCTTTGCTGTGCTTTTGCCGCAAGTCTTTTCATTTTTCTAGCGAGAGGATGAGTGCTTCCATCCTCATGTGAAGCTGAACCACTAGCCATGAACATAGGCCAGGGCCTCAGCCGTTCATTGCCACTCCATGTCGTAAATGGCATATTGGCAAGTTTACGCTTCTCCTCAGACACTTTTAATTTTGATTTTTGGGTCATTTTTTTACTGATCTTTTGTGTTTTGGATTTTACATGCACTGTACTATGACATTGGGCATCGGCCTTGGCAGACGACGTTGATGGCATTTCATCGTCTCGGCCATGACTAGTGGCAGCAGCTTCAGCACGAGGTGGAAGTGGATCTTGATCTTTCCCTATTTTTATAACCTCCACATTTTTGTTCTCCATATTCTGCGCACAACTAAAAGCCACCACAGGTATACAATGTAGATGGATAGATAGTATAGTATTACTTAACATAGAATTTAGAAACATAGAATTTGTCGGCAGATAAGAACCACTTGGCCCATATAGTCTGCCCCTTTTTTTTTTATATATTTTTTTTTTTTTTATCACTAACCTTATTTGTTCCTTATTTCTTTGTAAGGATATCCTTATGTCTATCCCATGCATGTTTAAATTGCTCTACTGTCTTAGCCTCTACCACCTCTGATGGGAGGCTATTCCACTTGTCCACTACCCTTTCTTATGGACGACAAGTGCACTGACAACACAGAGGTAGGTACAGCCGTGGCCTACTGTACTGCTGATTAATGCTTATATATATGATATACTGTATAACGGACCTGGTGGACAGTGTCAGCAGACTGCTAAACTAGTATGAAGAAAGAAAGAAAAAACACCACAGGTATACAATGTAGATGGATGGATAGTATTACTTATACTTATGGACATCGAGTGACGAGTCGACACAGAGGTAGGTACAGCCGTGGCCTACCATAATGCTGCTTAGTGCTTATATATATGATATACTGTATAACGGACCTGGTGGACAGTGTCAGCAGACTGCTAAACTAGTATGAAGAAAGAAAAAAAAAACACCACAGGTATACAATGTAGATGGATGGATAGTATTACTTATACTTATGGACGACGAGTGCCGAGTCGACACAGAGGTAGGTACAGCCGTGGCCTACCGTACTGCTGCTTAGTGCTTATATATATGATATACTGTATAACGGACCTGGTGGACACTGTCAGCAGACTGCTAAACTAGTATAAAGAAAGAAAAAAAAAACACCACAGGTATACAATGTAGATGGATGGATAGTATAGTATTACTTATACTTATGGACGACAAGTGCACTGAAGACACAGAAGTAGGTACAGCCGTGGCCTACCGTACTGCTGCTTAGTGCTTATATATATGATATACTGTATAACGGACCTGGTGTACAGTGTCAGCAGACTGCAAAACTAGTATGAAGAAAGAAAAAAAAAAACACCACAGGTATACAATGTAGATGGATGGATAGTATTACTTATACTTATGGACGACGAGTGACGAGTCGACACAGAGGTAGGTACAGCCGTGGCCTACCGTACTGCTGCGTAGTGCTTATATATATGATATACTGTATAACGGACCTGGTGGACAGTGTCAGCAGACTGCTAAACTAGTATGAAGAAAGAAAAAAAAACACCACAGGTATACAATGTAGATGGATGGATAGTATTACTTATACTTATGGACGACGAGTGACGAGTCGACACAGAGGTACGTTCAACCGTGGCCTACCATACTGCTGTTTAGTGCTTATATATATGATATACTTTATAACGGACCTGGTGGACAGTGTCAGCAGACTGCTAAACTAGTATAAAGAAAGAAAAAAAAACACCACAGGTATACAATGTAGATGGATGGATAGTATAGTATTACTTATACTTATGGACGACAAGTGCACTGACGACACATAAGTAGGTACAGCCGTGGCCTACCATACTGCTGCTTAGTGCTTATATATATGATATACTGTATATCGGACCTGGTGGACAGTGTCAGCAGACTGCTAAACTAGTATGAAGAAAGAAAAAAAAAACACCACAGGTATACAATATAGATGGATGGATAGTATTACTTACACATATGGACGACGTGTGACAAGTTGACACAGAGGTAGGTACATCCGTGGCCTACCGTACTGCTGCTTAGTGCTTATATATATGATATACTGTATAACGGACCTGGTGGACAGTGTCAGCAGACTGCTAAACTAGTATGATGAAAGAAAACAAAAACACCACAGGTATACAATGTAGATGGATGGATAGTATAGTATTACTTATACTTATGGACGACAAGTGCACTGACGACACAGAGGTAGGTACAGCCGTGGCCTACCGTACTGCTGCTTAGTGCTTATATAAATTATATACTGTATAACGGACCTGGTGGACAGTGTCAGCAGACTGCTAAACTAGTATGAAGAAAGAAAAAAAAAACACCACAGGTATACAATGTAGATGGATGGATAGTATAGTATTACTTATACTTATGGACGACAAGTGCACTGACGACACAGAGGTAGGTACAGCCGTGGCCTACCGTACTGCTGCCTAGTGCTTATATATATGATATACTGTATAACGGACCTGGTGGACAGTGTCAGCAGACTGCTAAACTAGTATGAAGAAAGAAAAAAAAAACACCACAGGTATACAATGTAGATGGATGGATAGTATTACTTATACTTATGGACGACGAGTGACGAGTCGACACAGAGGTAGGTACAGCCGTGGCCTACCGTACTGCTGCTTAGTGCTTATATATATGATATACTGTATAACGGACCTGGAGGACAGTGTCAGCAGACTGCTAAACTAGTATAAAGAAAGAAAAAAAAAACACCACAGGTATACAATGTAGATGGATGGATAGTATAGTATTACTTATACTTATGGACGACAAGTGCACTGACAACACAGAGGTAGGTACAGCCGTGGCCTACTGTACTGCTGATTAGTGCTTATATATATGATATACTGTATATCGGACCTGGTGGACAGTGTCAGCAGACTGCTAAACTAGTATGAAGAAAGAAAAAAAAAACACCACAGGTATACAATGTAGATGGATGGATAGTATAGTATTACTTATACTTATGGACGACGAGTGACGAGTCGATACAGAGGTAGGTACAGCCGTGGCCTACCGTACTTCTGCTTAGTGCTTATATATATGATATACTGTATAACTGACCTGGTGGACAGAGTCAGCAGACTTCTAAACTAGTATGAAGAAAGAAAAAAAAAACACCACAGGTATACAATGTAGATGGATGGATAGTATTACTTATACTTATGGACGACGAGTCACGAGTCGACACAGAGGTAGGTACAGCCGTGGCCTACCTTACTGCTGCGTAGTGCTTATATATATGATATACTGTATAACGGACCTGGTGGACAGTGTCAGCAGACTGCTAAACTAGTATGAAGAAAGAAAAAAAAAACACCACAGGTATACAATGTAGATGGATGGATAGTATAGTATTACTTATACTTATGGACGACAAGTGCACTGACAACACAGAGGTAGGTACAGCCGTGGCCTACTGTACTGCTGATTAGTGCTTATATATATGATATACTGTATATCGGACCTGGTGGACAGTGTCAGCAGACTGCTAAACTAGTATGAAGAAAGAAAAAAAAAACACCACAGGTATACAATATAGAAGGATGGATAGTATTACTTACACATATGGACGACGAGTGACGAGTCGACACAGAGGTAGGTACAGCCGTGGCCTACCATAATGCTGCTTAGTGCTTATATATATGATATACTGTATAACGGACCTGGTGGACAGTGTCAGCTGACTGCTAAACTAGTATGAAGAAAGAAAAAAAAAACACCACAGGTATACAATGTAGATGGATGGATAGTATTACTTATACTTATGGACGACGAGTGCCGAGTCGACACAGAGGTAGGTACAGCCGTGGCCTACCGTACTGCTGCTTAGTGCTTATATATATGATATACTGTATAACGGACCTGGTGGACAGTGTCAGCAGACTGCTAAACTAGTATAAAGAAAGAAAAAAAAAACACCACAGGTATACAATGTAGATGGATAGATAGTATAGTATTACTTATACTTATGGACGACAAGTGCACTGAAGACACAGAAGTAGGTACAGCCGTGGCCTACCGTACTGCTGCTTAGTGCTTATATATATGATATACTGTATAACGGACCTGGTGGACAGTGTCAGCAGACTGCTAAACTAGTATGAAGAAAGAAAAAAAAAACACCACAGGTATACAATGTAGATGGATGGATAGTATTACTTATACTTATGGACGACGAGTGACGAGTCGACACAGAGGTAGGTACAGCCGTGGCCTACCGTACTGCTGCTTAGTGCTTATATATATGATATACTGTATAACGGACCTGGTGGACAGAGTCAGCAGATTTCTAAACTAGTATGAAGAAAGAAAAAAAAACACCACAGGTATACAATGTAGATGGATGGATAGTATTACTTATACTTATGGACGACGAGTGACGAGTCGACACAGAGGTAGGTACAGCCGTGGCCTACCGTACTGCTGCGTAGTGCTTATATATATGATATACTGTATAACGGACCTGGTGGACAGTGTCAGCAGACTGCTAAACTAGTATGAAGAAAGAAAAAAAAAACACCACAGGTATACAATGTAGATGGATGGATAGTATAGTATTACTTATACTTATGGACGACAAGTGCACTGACAACACAGAGGTAGGTACAGCCGTGGCCTACTGTACTGCTGATTAGTGCTTATATATATGATATACTGTATATCGGACCTGGTGGACAGTGTCAGCAGACTGCTAAACTAGTATGAAGAAAGAAAAAAAAAAACACCACAGGTATACAATGTAGATGGATGGATAGTATAGTATTACTTATACTTATGGACGACGAGTGACGAGTCGATACAGAGGTAGGTACAGCCGTGGCCTACCGTACTTCTGCTTAGTGCTTATATATATGATATACTGTATAACTGACCTGGTGGACAGAGTCAGCAGACTTCTAAACTAGTATGAAGAAAGAAAAAAAAAACACCACAGGTATACAATGTAGATGGATGGATAGTATTACTTATACTTATGGACGACGAGTGACGAGTCGACACAGAGGTAGGTACAACCGTGGCCTACCGTACTGCTGTTTAGTGCTAATATATATGATATACTTTATAACGGACCTGGTGGACAGTGTCAGCAGACTGCTAAACTAGTATGAAGAAAGAAAAAAAAAACACCACAGGTATACAATATAGATGGATGGATAGTATTACTTACACATATGGACGACGAGTGACGAGTCGACACAGAGGTAGGTACAGCCGTGGCCTACCATAATGCTGCTTAGTGCTTATATATATGATATACTGTATAACGGACCTGGTGGACAGTGTCAGCTGACTGCTAAACTAGTATGAAGAAAGAAAAAAAAAACACCACAGGTATACAATGTAGATGGATGGATAGTATTACTTATACTTATGGACGACGAGTGCCGAGTCGACACAGAGGTAGGTACAGCCGTGGCCTACCGTACTGCTGCTTAGTGCTTATATATATGATATACTGTATAACGGACCTGGTGGACAGTGTCAGCAGACTGCTAAACTAGTATAAAGAAAGAAAAAAAAAACACCACAGGTATACAATGTAGATGGATAGATAGTATAGTATTACTTATACTTATGGACGACAAGTGCACTGAAGACACAGAAGTAGGTACAGCCGTGGCCTACCGTACTGCTGCTTAGTGCTTATATATATGATATACTGTATAACGGACCTGGTGGACAGTGTCAGCAGACTGCTAAACTAGTATGAAGAAAGAAAAAAAAAACACCACAGGTATACAATGTAGATGGATGGATAGTATTACTTATACTTATGGACGACGAGTGACGAGTCGACACAGAGGTAGGTACAGCCGTGGCCTACCGTACTGCTGCTTAGTGCTTATATATATGATATACTGTATAACGGACCTGGTGGACAGAGTCAGCAGATTTCTAAACTAGTATGAAGAAAGAAAAAAAAACACCACAGGTATACAATGTAGATGGATGGATAGTATTACTTATACTTATGGACGACGAGTGACGAGTCGACACAGAGGTAGGTACAGCCGTGGCCTACCGTACTGCTGCGTAGTGCTTATATATATGATATACTGTATAACGGACCTGGTGGACAGTGTCAGCAGACTGCTAAACTAGTATGAAGAAAGAAAAAAAAAAACACCACAGGTATACAATGTAGATGGATGGATAGTATAGTATTACTTATACTTATGGACGACAAGTGCACTGACAACACAGAGGTAGGTACAGCCGTGGCCTACTGTACTGCTGATTAGTGCTTATATATATGATATACTGTATATCGGACCTTGTGGACAGTGTCAGCAGACTGCTAAACTAGTATGAAGAAAGAAAAAAAAAACACCACAGGTATACAATGTAGATGGATGGATAGTATAGTATTACTTATACTTATGGACGACGAGTGACGAGTCGATACAGAGGTAGGTACAGCCGTGGCCTACCGTACTTCTGCTTAGTGCTTATATATATGATATACTGTATAACTGACCTGGTGGACAGAGTCAGCAGACTTCTAAACTAGTATGAAGAAAGAAAAAAAAAACACCACAGGTATACAATGTAGATGGATGGATAGTATTACTTATACTTATGGACGACGAGTCACGAGTCGACACAGAGGTAGGTACAGCCGTGGCCTACCTTACTGCTGCGTAGTGCTTATATATATGATATACTGTATAACGGACCTGGTGGACAGTGTCAGCAGACTGCTAAACTAGTATGAAGAAAGAAAAAAAAAACACCACAGGTATACAATGTAGATGGATGGATAGTATAGTATTACTTATACTTATGGACGACAAGTGCACTGACAACACAGAGGTAGGTACAGCCGTGGCCTACTGTACTGCTGATTAGTGCTTATATATATGATATACTGTATATCGGACCTGGTGGACAGTGTCAGCAGACTGCTAAACTAGTATGAAGAAAGAAAACAAAAACACCACAGGTATACAATATAGAAGGATGGATAGTATTACTTACACATATGGACGACGAGTGACGAGTCGACACAGAGGTAGGTACAGCCGTGGCCTACCATAATGCTGCTTAGTGCTTATATATATGATATACTGTATAACGGACCTGGTGGACAGTGTCAGCTGACTGCTAAACTAGTATGAAGAAAGAAAAAAAAAACACCACAGGTATACAATGTAGATGGATGGATAGTATTACTTATACTTATGGACGACGAGTGCCGAGTCGACACAGAGGTAGGTACAGCCGTGGCCTACCGTACTGCTGCTTAGTGCTTATATATATGATATACTGTATAACGGACCTGGTGGACAGTGTCAGCAGACTGCTAAACTAGTATAAAGAAAGAAAAAAAAAAACACCACAGGTATACAATGTAGATGGATAGATAGTATAGTATTACTTATACTTATGGACGACAAGTGCACTGAAGACACAGAAGTAGGTACAGCCGTGGCCTACCGTACTGCTGCTTAGTGCTTATATATATGATATACTGTATAACGGACCTGGTGGACAGTGTCAGCAGACTGCTAAACTAGTATGAAGAAAGAAAAAAAAAACACCACAGGTATACAATGTAGATGGATGGATAGTATTACTTATACTTATGGACGACGAGTGACGAGTCGACACAGAGGTAGGTACAGCCGTGGCCTACCGTACTGCTGCTTAGTGCTTATATATATGATATACTGTATAACGGACCTGGTGGACAGAGTCAGCAGATTTCTAAACTAGTATGAAGAAAGAAAAAAAAACACCACAGGTATACAATGTAGATGGATGGATAGTATTACTTATACTTATGGACGACGAGTGACGAGTCGACACAGAGGTAGGTACAGCCGTGGCCTACCGTACTGCTGCGTAGTGCTTATATATATGATATACTGTATAACGGACCTGGTGGACAGTGTCAGCAGACTGCTAAACTAGTATGAAGAAAGAAAAAAAAAACACCACAGGTATACAATGTAGATGGATGGATAGTATTACTTATACTTATGGACGACGAGTGACGAGTCGACACAGAGGTAGGTACAACCGTGGCCTACCGTACTGCTGTTTAGTGCTAATATATATGATATACTTTATAACGGACCTGGTGGACAGTGTCAGCAGACTGCTAAACTAGTATGAAGAAAGAAAAAAAAAACACCACAAGTATACAATATAGATGGATGGATAGTATTACTTACACATATGGACGACGAGTGACGAGTTGACACAGAGGTAGGTACATCCGTGGCCTACCGTACTGCTGCTTAGTGCTTATATATATGATATACTGTATAACGGACCTGGTGGACAGTGTCAGCAGACTGCTAAACTAGTATGAAGAAAGAAAAAAAAAACACCACAGGTATACAATGTAGATGGATGGATAGTATAGTATTACTTATACTTATGGACGACAAGTGCACTGACGACACAGAGGTAGGTACAGCCGTGGCCTACCGTACTGCTGCCTAGTGCTTATATATATGATATACTGTATAACGGACCTGGTAGACAGTGTCAGCAGACTGCTAAACTAGTATGAAGAAAGAAAAAAAAAACACCACAGGTATACAATGTAGATGGATGGATAGTATTACTTATACTTATGGACGACGAGTGACGAGTCGATACAGAGGTAGGTACAGCCGTGGCCTACCGTACTTCTGCTTAGTGCTTATATATATGATATACTGTATAACTGACCTGGTGGACAGAGTCAGCAGACTTCTAAACTAGTATGAAGAAAGAAAAAAAAAACACCACAGGTATACAATGTAGATGGATGGATAGTATTACTTATACTTATGGACGACGAGTGACGAGTTGACACAGAGGTAGGTACAGCCGTGGCCTACCTTACTGCTGCGTAGTGCTTATATATATGATATACTGTATAACGGACCTGGTGGACAGTGTCAGCTGACTGCTAAACTAGTATGAAGAAAGAAAAAAAAAACACCACAGGTATACAATGTAGATGGATGGATAGTATAGTATTACTTATACTTATGGACGACAAGTGCACTGATGACACATAAGTAGGTACAGCCGTGGCCTACCATACTGCTGCTTAGTGCTTATATTTATGATATACTGTATATCGGACCTTGTGGACAGTGTCAGCAGACTGCTAAACTAGTATGAAGAAAGAAAAAAAAACACCACAGGTATACAATATAGATGGATGGATAGTATTACTTACACTTATGGACGACGAGTGACGAGTTGACACAGAGATAGGTACATCCGTGGCCTACCGTACTGCTGCTTAGTGCTTATATATATGATATACTGTATAACGGACCTGGTGGACAGTGTCAGCAGACTGCTAAACTAGTATGAAGAAAGAAAAAAAAAACACCACAGGTATACAATGTAGATGGATGGATAGTATAGTATTACTTATACTTATGGACGACAAGTGCACTGACGACACAGAGGTAGGTACAGCCGTGGCCTACCGTACTGCTGCCTAGTGCTTATATATATGATATACTGTATAACGGACCTGGTGGACAGTGTCAGCAGACTGCTAAACTAGTATGAAGAAAGAAAAAATAAACACCATAGGTATAACAATTACTTATACTTATTGATGACGAGTGACGAGTCGACACAGAGGTACGTACAGCCGTGGCCTACCGTACTGCTGCTTAGTGCTTAATTATATATATAATATACTGTATAACGGACCTGGTGGACACTGTCAGCAGACTGCAGCTAAACAATCTAGCATGAAGAAAGAAAAAAAAAACACCACAGTGTTTTTCAGGTAGACAAACGTATACTGGACTGGTGGTCACTGTCAGCAAAACTGTGCACTGTACTCCTGCTAAAACTGCTCCCCATCCCCACAATTAGACAGTGTGAGCAGTGCACTCAGCACAGATATATCATGCAGCAGTGCAGCACACTGAGTGAGCACATATATGGTGGAGCGTTTTTTTTCAGGCAGAGAAACAACGGATTAAACTCAAAACCCTGCACTGTACTCCCTAACAGCTGCTCCCCGTCCCCAATCCTCCCCACAATTATAACTAACTAAGTTCTAATATAAAATACAACGGACTCGGAGAGGACGCCAGCCACGTCCTCTCCCTATCAATCTCAATGCACGTGTGAAAATGGCGGCGACGCTCGGCTCCTAATATAGAATCCGAGTCTCGCGAGAATCCGACAGCAGGATTATGACGTTCGGGCGCGCTCGGGTGAACCGAGCAAGGGGGGAGGATCCGAGTCGCTCGGACCCGTGTAAAAAAAAGGTGAAGTTCGGGCGGGTTCGGATTCCGAGGAACCGAACCCGCTCATCACTAACACATAGATGAATAAACAGTGGCACTTTGGGATTACATTATACATATGTGTATATATATATATATATATATATAAACGTGGTAAATAATCAGCGGAACTCAGGGTCTATTCAGTGATCAAAACGATGTATTAAAAGAATTACTGCATTGTCCAACGTTTTGGGACTGGCACGTCCCTTTGTCAAGGTGAGTAACAATGAAATGAAACAAAAACATATAAAAAAATATTTAAAAATACATAAATATATATATATATATATATATATATATATAGCAGTTGGATGAAGGCGGCACTCTGCAGTCTGTCAGTTGAGTTTAAAACATTTGTCCTTTATTCAGGGTCCTACGTTTCGAGGAATAACTCCCCATCGTCAGAAACAAGCAGATACACCACAACATAAAAACATGACATTTACCTTAAAAACATGACGTGTGTTAATAAAAATGCCTCTCACCTGACATCGCCGCCTTTTGGCGCCCACAAGCACTCCGATTCGGCCGTCGCACGTGATTGATGTCATCAGGCAGCGGATGACCGGCAACTGGAAGCCCCACATTTTGTTTACCACTGCTAGGCAACACATGTTCCCATCCATATGATACAGACATATCCTATAATATGGTTACATGATATTACAATGTTGTTTTAATGATGTTTATGTATGTGTTCATTTTCTAGGACAAAGCGCTGCTTAGCAATGGTAAACAATTTTTTTTGGACCTCCAATCGCCAGCGAGTCGCTGCCCGATGACGTCAAACACAGGTGTCCACCGGATTTGGAGCGCTTGTGGGCGCCAATCGGCAGTTGCAGACAGGAACTGGTGTGCCGAGCACAGCGTTAGCAGAGCAAGGCACCTTGCCCGCAGCATGGCGAGCAAAGCGAGCCATGCAAGGGGACGCAGTACACTAATTGGGGTTTCAAATCATGTTACGGAAAAATTACACCAAAAACAGTTCAAAAATCCATGTCCACAGGAAGGACACCTCAGGAATCTTCTTGAGACGACAGCTGAAAGAAACCTTGATAGGAGTCCAGATTCCCATTGCTGTGTGAGTTGGGGTACGACATATAGGATCACCCTCAGATTTTAAATCTCACGTAGGAAAAGATAAAGATACCTTTACGGGTTTTGCTCACTCCTTAACAGCGTGAGTGGCGGTACGCAGAAAAAGTTTAAAATCAACAATCCCATTTAGGAAAGTAAAAATATTATTACATAGTTATCTCCCATGCGCCAAAGGAAGCTATTGACTCTATCTTGTTCGACATATATACTATTTATTTTGGATTAGGGGTGTTATCCAATTGAGTCAAGAGTTTCCATAGGCTGCATTCCCTTGCGCCAATTTGTGGTGTTTACAAAAATATCTCTTTTCCCATATAGTTTCAACAAGCCATTATTGTTCCTCTGGGTGATTCATTCTTTTGTAAAGAGTGTTTACTGACCACACTATGGCCCTCATTCCGAGTTGTTCGCTCGTTCTTTTTCATCGCATCGCAGTGAAAATCCGCTTAGTACGCATGCGCAAAGTTCGCACTGCGACTGCGCCAAGTAACTTTACTATGAAGAAAGTATTTTTACTCACGGCTTTTTCATCGCTCCGGCGATCGTAATGTGATTGACAGGAAATGGGTGTTACTGGGCGGAAACACGGCGTTTTATGGGCGTGTGACTGAAAAAACGTAGGAGTGGCCGGAGAAACGGTGGGAGTGCCTGGGCGAACGCTGGGTGTGTTTGTGACTTCAACCAGGAACGACAAGCACTGAACTGATCGCACAGGCAGAGTAAGTCTGAAGCTACTCTAAAACTGCAACGAGGTTTGTGATCGCAATATTGCGAATACATCGGTCGCACTTTTAAGAAGCTAAGATATACTCCCAGTAGGCGTAGGCTTAACGTGTGCAACTCTGCTACATTCGCCTTGCGAGCGAACAAATCGGAATGAGGGCCTATGTTCCTTCTCTGATGAGAAAAAAGAAAAGGAAAAAGAATAAAGGATGATCCTTTAGCTCTTCTGAAAGGGCGCATTATGTTACGTGTGCTTCTTCTGTTTGGCCATGTTCTCCTGTAGTATGTTTCTCTGCCACTAGGGGTCATCAAGACTCCTTTGACTGACTGTAGTATGATTCTTACCTGAAGTGCTGCCTTCCTGACTCTGTGTGTTGTCAGGTATTGGTTAATCTCCTATATATTAGCCTTGTGACTCGGTGACTGGCTTTCTAATGCTGGGCGGAGTCACAGGCACAGATCTGGGTGGCTGGATGCAGGGCAGGAACAGTCCCCTCCCCATCTCTGTCCACTCCCCTCTCTCCCTCCTCCCCATACACTCCCCTCTCTCCCTCCTCCAGTCCCTGCATCTTGTTGACAGTGCAGCCGGGGACTGTAAACTGCGCTCTCACAGTGTGGAGGAAAATTGTGGATGACCGCTGACAGCCGCACCCGCGGTACACACATCATCCAACACCTACATTTGCCGCACATGGGCCTCACTACCCACAGAATCCACCCCCCCCACGGCACACAGTCGGCGGCAACCCGCACCCTCCCACCCGCGGCATCCATCACATCCACCCCACCCGTGGCACTCCTGCCCCCTCCCCCACCCATGGCTCTCCCGCCCCATCCCCCACCTGTGGCACAAACCCCTCCCCCACCCACGGCACTCCCACCCCTCCCCCACCCACGGCACAGACCCCCTCCCCCGCCCGTGGCACTTCCGCCCCTACCCCACCAGTAACACCAACAACCCACAAAACCCCATGCCCCTCCCCCACCTGCACCACCCCCGTACCGCCCCTACCCCTATACCAATCTTTCCCCCTGCTACACCGCTCCACCCCACCCACCCCTCCCCCACCCGCAGCGCCCCCACACCTACCCCAAACCTACCTCTACCTACCCAGCCCTGCACCCTCCACCCCACCCACAGCATCCACCACATCTGCACCCCCCACCCCTCCCAAACCCGCGGCTCCCACAGCACCCACAACATTCGTCCACCACCCACGGCACACACCCCTCCCCCACCCACGGCACTCCCGCACCTCCCCCACCCGTGACACCCACAACCTGCAAACCCCCCCGGCCCACCCCCAAAACCCCCGCACCACCCCCATACCCACCTCTCCCCCCCACAACCCACCACCCTGCCTGCGGCATCTACCACATATTCCCTCCACCCATGGCACACGCCCTTCCCCCACCCAAACACCCACAGCAGCCACAACATCCTCCACATCCACCCCCCTCCTGCAGCACACGTCCCTCCCCCACCCGTGGCACTCCTGCCCACTCCCCCACCCATAGCACCCACACCCTCAGCAACCCCACCCCTCCCCCACCTGCTGCACTCCCTCCCCCAACCGCAGCACCCCCACCCCTTCCCCACCCATGGCACCCACAGCACCCACCACATCCATCCCTCACTCGTGAGACACGCCCCCTCCCCCACCCGTAGCACCTACAACCCACAACGCCCCCACCCGCGGCACCCCTGCACCTGCCTCACCCCCATCCCCCCGCTCCTACACCCACGCACCCTCCACCCCACCTGCGGCACCCCCACATCACCCTTATACCCACTTCTCACCCCTGCACACTCCAACCCACCCATAAATACTACATTAATACAAAGTATTGAAGAAAAACTAAGGCCCTTTGGGTGACCATAGAAACAGGGGAAACGTTGATTATTCGTATTGGCGTGATATACAGGCCACCAGGTCAGGAAGAGGAACTTAACAAGAACCTATTGCAGGACATAACTAAAATGGCATTAAAAGGAGATGTAATAATCATGGGAGACTTTAATCTTCCTGATGTAAACTGAGAGGTGTCTGTTGCTAGTTCCACTAGAAGTAGGAACATTTTAAATTCCCTTCAGGGAGCATCCCTCCACCAATTGGTGAGGGAGCCCACTCGGAAAGACGCAATATTAGACTTAATACTTACAAATGGAGACAGATTATCGGACATAAAAGTGGGTGAAAACCTGGGATCCAGTGATCATCAAGCAGTATGGTTCAGCATTAAGACAGAGACTGACTCGTCCCATACAAAAACAAAGGTGTTGGATTTTAGGAAGGCTGATTTTGTAGGGATGGGAAAATGTGTAAGTGATTCTTTGGCAAGGAGGCGGAACTTGGAAACAGTGCAGGAGAGGTGGAAAACATTAAAATGTGCAATATTGAAGGCAACAGACCTTTGTATCAAAACTGTTAGGAAAAACACTAGGAAAAGGAAGCCAGTGTGGTTTGCATAAGAAGTAGCAAATATTGTGAGAGCAAAAAAGATGGCTTTTAGGAAATATAAGCAGACACAAAATAATGAAGACAAAAAGATATATCTTGTTAGACAGAAGGAGACAAAGAAGGTAATCAGATGTGCAAAGGCACAAGCTGAGGAGAAAATGGCCCAGTCAGTGGGTAAAGGAGGCAAAACTTTTTTTAGGTATATAAGCGAAAAAAGAAAAACAAAAGGCGGTATTATAAAACTAAAGACGGACACTGGGAGTCTTGTTGAAGGAGACAATTCAATAGCAGATCATCTTAATGATTATTTTTGCTCAGTATTTACTACAGAAAGAGAAGGGAAGGAGCCACAGTTAAGTTGCAGGGATATTCAGGAAAATGAAACAAGTACATTTACAGAGGAGAAGGTCCTAACAGTACTCTCAAAGCTGAAAGTGGACAAATATATGGGGCCAGATGGGATACATCCAAGGATATTAAAAGAACTTAAAGAGGTGCTGGTAGCACCATTGACAGAATTATTCAACCAGTCATTAGCTACAGGAGAAATTCCAGGGGACTGGAAAAGAGCAAACGTAGTCCCACTGCACAAAAGTGGAAGCAAGGAAGAGGCAAACAACTACAGACCAGTGAGTCTTACATCAGTAGTAGGGAAATTGATGGAAACACTCTTAAAAGAAAGAGTTGTAGATTATCTCAAATCTGGCAATTTAATGGATCCCAAACAGCATGGATTCACTGGGGGGAGATCATGTCAAACAAATCTTAATGACTTTTTTGATTGTGTGACTAAAGTGATGGATAAAGTTGGAGCCATGGATATAGCTTATCTAGACTTTAGTAAGGCTTTTGACACATCTCCACATCGCAGACTGCTAAATAAACTTGAAAGTTTGGGATTGGATATTAGGATTATTGAATGGATAAGATCTTGGTTGAAGGATAGAAAACAGAGAGTTGTGGTAAATGGAGTGCATTCACAGGAGGGAAATGTTACCAGTGGAGTACCCAGGGATCTGTACTTGGACCAGTGCTTTTTAATATCTTTATTGGTGACATTGCAAATGGCATTAAAGGGAAAGTATGCCTTTTTGCAGATGACACAAAGGTATGCAACAGGGTAGACACACCAGGTGGGGTAAAACAAATGATTGAGGATCTAGGTAGACTAGAGGAATGATCAAGAGTCTGGAAATTACAGTTTAATGCCAAAAAATGCAAAATCATGCACTTGGGTCTCAAAAATCCTAAAGCTAAATACAGTATTAATGGCACTATACTGGAAACTACTGAGGAGGAAAGGGATCTAGGAGTCACTATTTCAGATGACTTAAAAGCAGGTAAGCAATGTAACAAGGCAATGAGGAAGGCTAGTCAGATGCTTGGCTGCATTGGGAGAGGAATCAGCAGCAGAAAGAAAGAAGTAATAATGCCACTGTATAGGTCATTGGTACGGCCTCATCTAGAATACTGTATTCAATTCTGGAGGCCATATCTTCAAAAGGATATAATACATTAGAAACTGTACAAAGGAGGGCAACTAAAATGGTGCATGGCCTACATCACAAAACATACCCAGAAAGACTAAGAAATCTCAATAGGTATAGTTTAGAGCAGAGAAGGGAAAGGAGGGACATGATAGAAACTTTCAAATATATGAAGGGTTTTAACAAAGTCCAGGAGGGAAACATTCTCCAAATGAAGAGAAGCAATAGGACACGAGGACATGCACTGAGACTGGACGGGGGGAGGCTCAGGGGAAATTTGCGGAAAAATTATTTCACAGAAAGGATAGTGGACAAGTGGAATAGCCTCCCATCAGAGGCGGTAGAGGCTAAGACAGTAGAGCAATGTAAACATGCATGGGATATACATAAGGATATCCTTACAAAGAAATAAGGGTCAAATAAGGTTAGTGATAATAAAAAAAAAATAAAAAAAAAATAAGGGGCAGACTAGATGGGCCAAGTGGTTCTTATCTGCCGACAAATTCTATGTTTCTATGTTTCTATGTTACCCTCCCCCACCCGTGGCACCCACAACATCCACCACATCTGCATCAGATGCCCCTCCCCCTCCCGCTGCACCCCCACACCTCCCCCACCCCATACACACCGCTCCCCCCACTACACCCCTGCATGCTCCATCCCACCCAGCCCTCCCACACCCGCGCCACCCACAACCTGCACCACACCTGTGCCCCACCCATGACACGGCAGCATCTACATACCCTATCCATGCTATCCAACACCTCCCCCACCCACAGCACTTCTGAAACCCATTACCTAAGCTCACCCCCCTGCACCGCCAAACGCACCCCTCTACATCCCCCCCTCCCACACACCCACCCCTCCCCCACCAACAGCATCTGCACCCTTTCCGCCATTGGTGCCACTGTACCCACTCCTCCACCACCTGCAACACCTCTGGACCCTATCCCGCACCCTCCCCACCACCACATGTAGCACCTTGGACACCATCCGCATCCACTACAAGTGATTCCCTGAATCGGGGTGATCAGCGGCATGGATAGGCACCTCCACCTCACTGCACCAACCCCCTTTCCAACCCCCCACACACACACTGAACTTCTGTGAGTATAGTTGCTACCAATGGACATTGGATTAATAAGAAACACTAATGCTGTTGCCATTATGTGTCTAAGCGACACTGCTACCTGTGGCCATTGTGTATAAGTGGCGCTGCTACCTGTGGCCACTGTGTGTATAAACGCCACTGCTACCTGTGGCCATTGTGTGTATAAGTGACACTGCTACCAGTGGCCATTGTGTGTATAAGCGGCTCTGTTACCTATGGGAATTGTGTGTAGAAGTGACGCTGCTACCGGGGGTTATTGTGTGTATAAGCACCACTGCTACCTGTGGGCACTGTGTGTATAAGTGGCTCTGCTACCTGTGGGCACTGTGTGTGTATAAGCGCCTCTGCTACCTGTGGGCATAGTGTGTGTATAAGCGGCTCTGCTACATGTGGGCACTGTGTGTATAAGCGCCTCTGCTACCTGTGGGCACTGTGTGTGTATAAGCGGCTCTGCTACCTGTGGTACTGTGTGTATAAGCGGCTCTGCTACTTGTGGGCACTGTGTGTGTATAAGCGGCTCTGCTACCTGTGGGTATTGTGTGTATAAGCGCCTCTGCTACCTGTGGGTATTCTGTGTATAAGCTGGGCTGCTACCTGCCCACTGTGTGGATACGCGGGTCCATTACCTGTGGCCACTGTGTGTACAAGCGGCTCTGCTACCTGTGGGTATTTGGTGTGTACAAGCTGGGCTGCTACCTCTGCCCACTGTGTGGATATGCGGATCCATTACCTGTGGCCACTGTGTGTATAAGCTGCGCTGCTACCTGTGTTCATTGTGTGTATACGCGGCTCCATTACCTGTGGCCACTGTGTGTATAAGCTGCGCTGCATACACTAGCAGTATATACTACACTATGTTATTCATTGTGCCCTGCGGCCACTCTTCACGCCCTCACAAAGGCCTACGCCTCCTTGACAATCGCACGCCCTTCCCCCTTGCAATATTTACCCACTAACATACATTTTTTTGCAGGTAATACTCTTTATCCTCTCCCTACCACCCTGCCTCTCCCTATCCTTCACCCATCGCACAGCATTTTTGTACATCCCCCTGTCCCCTACTCCTCTCTATCTTTTCTCAACCGGACCCTATTTCTGTATGGCCTCTATACTGCCCTGCATTTCTGCATCTGTTCTCTACCGGCCTGCGTATGTTCAAAGGCGTGCAGGGGTTAACAGAGCGTAGCCACAAACGACGGTGTGAAGAGTGCCCGCAGGGCGCGATGAATCGCCTAGTTAATCAATAATTACCAATTTGGAAAACACATGACCACTCCTTATTTGGTCTGCTGGGGTTCAAAACTTAGTGCTGATCACTGATGTTTTCTGGTCTTAGAGGAAGAGATTGTTGTTTCTGTCTGCTGTCTGTTTTCTGGACTCCTCTATCCTGCCATATTCAGTACTGCAGCAAGGAAGTGAGTCTCATACCAGCTCCGTGTCTCTGTGCCCGGACCCTGTCATTATTTATTATCTTATTCTGGACTTTATTTTTTAACCACCATTCATTACCTGTCATTATCTGCCATTCATCCTAGTTCGTTTGTAATTTCATATCCAATTGCATTCTGTTCCTTGCTGCCCAGTCTCTTCAGTTATCTTTGGTAATATCTTGTTTGCAAATCATCATGCTACATCTGTGACTATGGTACCTGCCTTGTCTTTTTTAATCTGTAGCACTAATTATCTGCACCACAAATTTATCTGCATTTCCTGCTACATGTCTTCTCCCAAAATAAACTTCTCCTTTTATCCACTGCAATCAGCTGGTCTTGATTTTGCTGCACTCCTGCGGAAAATCATAACACATGATTCACTGTTGCTTGCCGACACTGGTTTCTGCCAGTTCTGAATTGATGGCACTTCTGGACATCTTTCGATTTCAAAGGGAAGGAAGCATGATGTGTTTATCATCTGATGCACTAAGTTTCCTTGGCAAATCACGGCCTCTATTGTTCTCAACGTTTGCCATTTATTTGTGCTTCTTCAAAAGAGCATGAACTCCCAGTCTTCTTTGAAATAAATGGGTGGGTTATTTTATTTCTGTGCAGGGTAAATACTGACTGCTTTATTTTTACACTGCAAATTAGATTGCAGATTGAACACACCACACCCAAATCTAACTCTCTCTGCAATGTTAAATCTGCCTCCCCTGCAGTGCACATGGTTTTGCCCAATTGCTAACTAAATTCCTGCTGCAATCAGCTTGGAATTACCCCCATGGTGTATGACCTGTGACATGAAATTGTATTCCACAACCTCACCTTTGTAGCAGAGCTTGGCTGTTCCTCACCCAGTTTTAAAGCACCTACACAACTGTAGGTTACCATCCCAAAATGTATCACTGAAGTGACTGAAGCCCTCCCACCCAGCGGCCGCCTCTGCCTGTCAATCAGGCAGAGACGATCACTAGGCAACGACAGCCATTGGCTGTCAGTCATGCACCGGTGCATACGCAGTTCTGACCTGCTCGCTGCGCTGCGAAGAACTGCAGCAAGCGATAAGGTCAGAATGACCCCCATGGTCAGTATATAGAAATAAATGGCTGACAATAAAGTAACATAACAAAAGAAGCAGTAAAGCAATGCATATAAAACACATCCTAAGAATAGAGTCACATTTATGGATCTGGGACTCCAGGTCGACAACAAAAAGGTTGACACACCTTAGGTTGACGCCAATTGGTCGACACACCTTATGTCAACAGGGGCAAAAGGTCGACAGGAACAAGGTCGACATGGAAAAGGTCGACATGAGTTTTTTATGGGGGGGTTGTGTCGTTTTCTTCGTAGAGTGACCGGGAACCCCAATTAGTGCAACGTGTCCCCTTGCATGGCTCGCTTCGCTTGCCATGCTTCAGGCATGGTGCCTTCGCTCCACTTCCGCTTTGCTTGCACAGATTACCGTTCCAATCGTAGTCCACGTGGATCGTTAAATAAGAAAAGGTTCCAAAAAAGAAAAAAATTGTCAAAAACTCATGTCAACCTTTTTCCATGTGTCGAATACTGTGACAGAGGCAACCTGCTGAAGGCCTAACAGTTATATATATGTACTACGGGATAGTACGTATATTATGCACATTATCAAAATCACAATACATTCACTAGTATAGTATAAAAGCATAAGAGAATCCATTTTGTTTCTAGCAGATTCATTTGTATTTCATTTGAACTTTATACACAGAAAGAAAGTACAATAACAATTTTCTTGGCAGTATTAATTCCACCTACGCACATCCGAAAAGCTCATAGTGTCCAGCTTAATTCCTAATATGGACACAGTTGAAGATCACGAGTATCTTTGAGTATTCTTGATCTTTGTCCTAATATTGCATAACACTATTGCATTACACTGTATTCCAGATGTATGAAATCATATGGGAGGGGTATAGGAACTGTGTATTATATAAAACTCATTGTTGTTACGTGTATGGGTTGTTAAAAGGATTTGACCCAGGCTGAGTGGATGTTACCTCTCACCTGTATATGGGCGTGGCCTTTTTAATAAATAATTATTGATTTTTATAAATTTATTTTCAATTCATTATTTTACCTAACAACAAACAGCAACAAGATGGTTAATTTAATTAACCGCAGGAATTTAACAATTTGGGGGCTATGTCCTTGGAACTATAGATCTCGATCTCTTCATCAAATTCTCAAAGGGGTGTACCAGTCAGCCAGCAGCTGAGGATGGAAGGATTGTCCCAAGTCATTACAGCACTGGTAAGTATAGAATACCATGGTATGTGCTATATTCCAGTACATGCTGTTTCTATACCTGCCAGCTGTCTGTGTGATTGTATTTTTTTTATATAATATGAGAATTAGGAGTGGAGAGATTGACTAAGCTAGTAAAATAACTCAGGGACCTGTTTGTTGTTGCTTGTTTGTAAAATCAATACCAAAGTTGTGTTCAAGTCGGTTGAAGGACCAAGTAGCGAGGTAAAGTAACTCGGTAATGATGATTGACAGATACTGTTGCATGTAAATAAGAATACCAAAATTAATTCAAAGTTTGTATTTGGGCAGAGAAATAGTGACCTGGGTTTTTCACTCTATGAATGATTGCGTGAATAAGTGCTGTGGACCATCTTCACGAGGTCTGAATGTGTTCCAATCTGAATTTACAGTATCACGTGCCCTCGTTAACGCTGTAAGTGACAGATAAGATAAGAGCCAAATAAAGTAAAAAGCATATGGACCACCTCCCCTTTTTAGTCAGCTACACGTGTGTAAGAAGGGTACATGAAATAAATAGAGTGAACAACCCGAGGTTATAGGGATTATATGTAATTGAGTGTAATTATATATTGCAATACTGAGCTGCTAAGAGCTGCTGATTGTTTTAGCCATATATGGATTCTGGTAAATAGCAGAATCTACAGACTAAAGTCCCAAATATATTCTGAGTCTGTATATTAACATTTTTTTGTGCACAAAAGAATGGAGCAACTCTAAAGAGGTGTTGTTTTAACCATAACCTAAGCCTGTTTGCTAACATTGTAGTTTGTGATAAGAGGGTCTACTGCAGTTTCCCAGTTGACAGACGTGTCGCGTGTGTGAAAAATTGCAGGGATTGCGAATTTTTCAGCATATGGGAAGGGCAGGGAGGATTAACCCTAAGTGTGCATATCATGTATGAAAGAAATATTCCATAGAAGCACCAATTTTGTATAGTACTGTGACAAAGGGTACAGTCTATGTTTTGCATTTCAATCATGCTATATAATATTGGCCTGATCAACCAAAACTAAGCGTATTTTGAAATCGGCAAAACTGTTGAAATCTGCAAGATATTGAAGTTTGCAAACTGTATTATTATTAGTTAAAGTATGGAAGCCCAACTTATGAAGCCCAACTTATGAAACTAAGCACAGATTCAGTACAGCAGGATAAGAAAATGAAATACTGTACATCAGGATTGAAATAAAAACTATGGTACCAAAATAACACTCCCCTTGCGCTGGCGAAACTGTATTTAAAGTTTTGTGTTTTATGGTGTCTTGTGTGTGGGACATAATGGGCGGTGTTTGTTCAGTTAAGTATATTCTCAGATCTGTGTCTAATAGAAACCTTCTGTCTGTGACTGACATGGTTACAAGTTTTGAAATAAGGTTTATATATATATATATATATTTGTGAACTGAGGAAACAAAACAGTTGATGTCCGTGTTCAAATGGCTTTTGGCAGATCTGTAGTTAAAAATATGTGTTTATCTAATGTTACTATCTAACTATGAAGTGAAATTTCCATATGGCATTGTTTAATACGTAAATATTCTTTAATGCAATATATTGTGAGAAGGTCTGCCAGCAAATTAATGGCTGGATGCCGTGTGTTGTATTGCAACATAAAGAAAGAAAAATAAGAAAAAAAAAGCCTTCAGTTTCCAACGCTGTGTAGCACGGAGAGCTAGGGGGCTGTAACAGCCCAGAAACGTGCCCCCCTTTCCAGCAGCAGTGTAAGCTATGACGTAGTAAAGAAAAAAAAGTGTTCAGTGAGCTTTGATTTTTTTTGTTCATCTAATAAGATGGATCATAATAAGCATAAGTCAGTGGTTTCCAATTTTTTTTTTTAATCATGGCGCCCTAGAATATCAGAATTTTTTTCACGGCACCCCATGGAAAAAAATGTATTATTGAGAAATGTAAAAATAAATATTACATTAAGTAGATGGCGTTTATATGTCATCCTTAGGGTCAGTTGTGTGGTGAGGGACAAGATTTGCTTCTGTTTGGCCACATATTTTATGACTGGCAGCCACCAGCACTGGATAATTTGAATTGGTCCTGAACCACCAACCCAGGGCACCACTGCAAGTGTCCGAGGCACCCCAGGGAGCTACGGCACACAGTTTGGGAACCTCTGGCATAAGCAATACTCTAAATATATTTTGTGGAAGACAATGATCTGCAATTTTAAATGTTTGTTATACAAACAATCTACTCTAGTTTTAATATAAGAACTAATATCTTAACCAGATAATCTGTAGAGAATGCTGCCAATTTCTTTCTACAGCATAACTGTAATCAGAAAAAAAATGAAAAAAAATCCCAGCAACAGATGGGGGCTAGAGATGTCAGCGCTAACAGCATTAAAGCTAACAGATCTGCATCAGGCAGACAGTCAAGAAGACAACGCCCTATTGCGACACACATTCTGTAATGTATATGCTGTAAATCAAAGATTGCGACAAGCAATTAATCACTACGATTACAGTATTAACATACGTTTAGACAATTCTTCAAAGTTATTTGGAAGATACTTAATATGTAAATTACAGTGTAAAATATACTACATCACGGATTAGGTATTTCTAAAGATTCCAGGAAGTTTAAAGTAGAGACAGATTCAGTTGAATGCATAATGTGTATGTATATATATATATATATATATATGTATATACATTTATATATATATGTATGTATCACTTACCCTGTGTTTCTATGAATGGGAGCGGTGTTAAGTAAGTGAGTTTTCAGTGAATCCGTGTATGTGGCAAGGCATTCCATAGAATGGATGCAGTCCAAGGAAAGTTTTCTTGGAAGCAAATAATGAGTGTGCATGAGAGACGTAGATTTTGTGTGGACTGGCCAGTCTGAATGATATTTTGAGATAAGCAAAGAAATGTACAGTATGTTGATGTAGTATGATTACTAAATGTAATGTTGATGCAATAAATCACACTGTATTGAACTACATTATGCTAAAGATTTATATACAATCTTTCTTTTTTTCTTGCAAAATTAACCTACATTCTTTTTTACCTACAGATGGTGTAACCAGTAAATTATTTGAATTGTTGGTGTCAGATACTAAACAGTTGTGTTTTCTTGCAGAACAGGACACAAGGTGTCGCAAGACAAAAGTCAACGGTGTGCTGACATAGTTAACTACCTAGGTCATTATTTGGCGCTAGGCCAAAGATAGTTAAAACCCTTAGAGGGTGGAGCCTCGGTATACATTTATTGATAGATATATATGTATGACCAGATGATAAATCTCTAGATACAGTAATTTTTTTTTTTTGTAAATGCTATGTGCATACATTCAAGTTCATAACCAAAGAGATTATAGAAGGTAATACAATATTACACTTTATCATGAATAAGACATTATGGATACACAGTCAGAGCCAAACCATCAACTTATGTATAAGCAAGAACAAAAGAAAAAAAAACATATGTTTAATACTGAGGTTAAGCAGTAGATTGTATATGATGTGTACATTTTACCTCTGACAGTATACAACTTAGATATAAAATAGCAATAGTGTAGCTTGCACTGGCACCCAGATTTAAAGATGTATCCCTTCATTCAATAGGGGATATATGAACCAACAGGGAAATTGTAACAAATGATTTGTTCCATGAAAAATGTGTTTATTATGACACATAAATTCACTGACATACTACATACATAAAGTGCATGGGTGAATTTGGACCAGTTAAAGTGACCGTGCAATAAATGTAAATCTCTCACCATAAAATGGGATTGCGGTGGGCTAGCTTAAAGAAGCAACATGGGTCCGAGGCTGGAAATAGCCTAGGCACCACCGCAGATGGTTTATTCAGCGTATCAGTCCTTTTATTTGCATCACTGATCCTCGTCACCCGATTCCCCCGTCCAAGAACCTATCCTGGTAGTGTTTCATCTGATGGCACAGCGATGCCCAGCTCAGAGTGTTTCCTGCTGATGTCTGATTCACAGGATCCACCACAACTTAGATACAGCTGCATACTTGTCTTCCTCACCCCCAAAAGTGGGGAGTATAAGGAATATAATGTGAATGAGTAAGACAATTATAATGATTTTACACATCATGATTACATCGCATTTTACATTGCATTTAAAGAAAAAGAAAAAACTGACAGTAACAGGAGAATAATTTCTCGAGCATCCTTAGGGGATAATGGTATAGTGAATTAGTGAATTAGTATTATTAATAATAAAGTGTTGCTGCCAATTTTAATTAAGGGGAAATGTCATGAGTTATGCAAATCTAAGGGTAACTAGCACGAAATAGATTCACAAGCTTTCTATGGTGGGATGAAGTTTAATGGAGAAGTGTACATTGGCCCTCATTCCGAGTCGTTCGCTCGGTAATTTTCTTCGCATCGCAGCGTTTTTCTGCTTAGTACGCATGCGCAATGTTCGCACTGCGACTGCGCCAAGTAATTTTGCTATGAAGATAGTTTTTTTACTCACGCTTTTTCTTCGCTCCGGCGAACGTAATGTGATTGACAGGAAATGGGTGTTACTGGGCGGAAACACGGCGTTTTATGGGCGTGTGGATGAAAACTCTACCGTTTCCGGAAAAAACGCAGGAGTGGCTGGAGAAACGGAGGAGTGTCTGGGCGAACGCTGGGTGTGTTTGTGACGTCAAACCAGGAACGACAAGCACTGAACTGATCGCAGATGCCGAGTAAGTCTGAAGCTACTCTGAAACTGCTAAGTAGTTTGTAATCGCAATATTGCGAATACATCGTTCGCAATTTTAAGAAGCTAAGATACACTCCCAGTAGGCGGCGGCTTAGCGTGTGTAACTCTGCTAAAATCGCCTTGCGAGCGAACAACTCGGAATGAGGGCCCTTGTGTTTTGGCATGTTTACTGCAGATGTTTGGGTTAATTAAAAACAAAATTGTTTTAATACAACATAGTTTAATGCTAAAAGGAACTATGGGATGTGTAACAGGTGTTAAGGGGTTATATGAGAAATGATTAAACAAGGCCAGATGTGTGATCTATTGTTTCACTGATAGAAAGAGTTTATAGGAGTTTGAAAAATATTTTGTGTTTAATATGTGTAATGTTGAGAATAAAAAGTCATAATTTGATAAGGAAGGTTTAAAGAATTAAGCATTATTAATCTACAAAAGAGACTGGAAAGGCAGAATTTTAATCATGGCATGGTCCAATCGTTGGTTCAATAGTGGTAGAATTACACCTAAGCCTCTGCTTAGTCTCTCTTCTATATAATTTTTGCTATTCTTTTTGGAATCCAGCAAAGATATATTATCCAGAGACTGATTCAAAACTACAAAATGATTTGATGGTTCAAATGTGTCACACAAATTATTTAAACAGTTACAAGAATATCAAAAGCTGCAAGAACCTTGGAAAGATATTTAACCAACACGAAAACGCACAGTCCAGCACAGTACAAATCACTAAGAGAGTGAAGATGGTGTTATGGTGAGAAGTTGCTTATGTTTCGGTTCCATTACAGATCACATAGGATGGTCCTGGGCAAGTACAGCTGACTACTGATACAGCCGTTGCAAAGGCTGCAGAAGAAGGACACCTAGATCCATGAGCTTGCAATGAAATGAAAAGGTCAGAGACGAGAGCTTAAAGGAACCTAACACTAATAACAATTGTATGGAGATACAGAGACTGTCACTAATGTTACTACCACTGAGTTGTATTTGAATGAACCCTTCAATCAAGATAGAGATGATTATGATCATTGATAATAGACTGTGCTTATAAGCTAATATCCTACAGAACTTTTAACATTTCTGAAAGTATACGGGAGCGACGTTATTTATAACAGCATTAGGACTTAATTTATTTATTTTTCTTTGAAGAGAGAGCGAGGAAACGTGTGGTGTAGGTATGAGTACTCATCCATTATTGTGGATGGGAATTATTTCAGTAAGACCCTTCCTTCCTATTTTCTTTTTAAAGCAGGAAATCCAGAGAGATTTATGACCGTGTAACGAAAACACTTTGAAAAACGTGGTTGTGAGTATTATACTCCACTGGAAGAGAGATGTATAGATTAATGTATGGATAATTTAAATAATTTAGGATATTATTCTGAGGAGTATCCAGTCCAGCAATACCATTAATTGTTGGAAAGATTTTTAGTACTGCAGCTATATATATTGTATTGCTAATCATTATTTAAGATTATTATAATTGTTAGATATGTATACATAAATACTAGCATTGTATAGTAGCAGACCAACGTTCTTTATGTAAGTTACATTTGATGTGATTACCAAAACTTTATAGAGTCGTGATAATAGTGAAACACAGTACATGTGTATAGATACAACAGTATCTCAAGAAAGAACCACTGGTGATAATATCAGCTACACATATCGGGTGTATTTCAGTTAATGGAAATAAAATAGGTCAATAATACAGGGGGAAAAAAATTAACTTATGAAGATAGGAAAGATTGATTTAAGGGAATATGAAAGAATTGTTACAATTTACTAACCTAATGTTTCTAGATGTGCTAGATATAATGAGTTAGGTATATAAATTACACATGATGTTAGGTATATAAATTACACATGAAGTTACACATGATGTTCATTAAAGTTTATGATTTAATAAATGTATTTTACCAGGAGTAGATTCAAAGGTTAAAAGAAAATATCATACATAACGGGAATGTTAGTTGTCACTATGTCCTTAGGATATGATATATAATTGGTTACCTATTAATTCTAAAGATGTTTGTTATTTAAGAAGATTGATTTAGCAATTTTATACAAAAACACATAATAACTTGAGAAAAGTTTTCTTGCAGGATGAACTATTCCTAAGAAGAGTAATTGACTCAGTAATCAGGAAACATGTTCCTGCCACCAGAGCATCAATAAAACCTCAAATTGGTAAAAGGTGGCTAATAAGTTCTCCTATGGCTAATGAAGTCGTATGATTAATCAACTGGGAGTTGATGTTTTATTTCATTTAAATTATTGATAACATGATTGAACTTTATGATAGGATATTCCAGAACTGTGAACATTTGTGATGATTCCAGGACATTGGACATGAACTATTACGATACCATATTGTTCTACATTCTTTAATACCACAAATTGGAGGATATTGTTGATTTCCGGAAACAGCACATTGAGCTCATTGTTGTGCTTATTTGACCAAAGACATTACGGATCCTGATACGTGTATTGCCAAATATATAAAGGAGGCCCATGAAATAAAAGAAGAACTTTAACCAAGGCATTATGATATGGACTGGAAAAGATAAATGTTTAAATCCTAGTATTCAATTTTCAAGATTAGGAAAATGTTTTTTTTTAAGTATATTGTATGTGATTGTATGTGATGATGTATTCTGTGATGAGGGTTATTCTTTGGTGACCCCGATGTGATTATAGCAATTCATCTGATGTTCACTGCCTACAGGTGCGGCCTATGTTGTATTTAGAAGGCTACTGTCAAACGCAGAATAGCAATACTACATGAAATGATTATTAGCGAACTATACGTTCCCAGAAATTCTCCTGAGATGACAGGGCACATGGATAATGTCCCTGATCAAAGGGTGGAGCTGTCGAATACTGTGACAGAGGCAACCTGCTGAAGGCCTAACAGTTATATATATGTACTACGGGATAGTACGTATATTATGCACATTATCAAAATCACAATACATTCACTAGTATAGTATAAAAGCATAAGAGAATCCATTTTGTTTCTAGCAGATTCATTTGTATTTCGTTTGAACTTTATACACAGAAAGAAAGTACAATAACAATTTTCTTGGCAGTATTAATTCCACTGTCAAAGTCAGAAAAATATCTCTATGCACACTACCATATTTGCACCTCACACAGGTCCGTGTTGCGCATGCGTACGCTCTCCCGTACGTGCGCATACTCACAGTCGCGGGCACCCGCAGGCGCATGGTATGCGTATTTACGGTAGAGTTTATGCGATCGTAGCGTGCGACTCAATCATTACATATTTTCACTAATAATGTATTTTGTAGATCATGGTCCCTTTGATAGATTCTGAAAGTTTGGTTAATATAGAATGTTTATGAACAGAGGAATCCCTCTTTGTTTGATACGAAGGGTCAGACAGGAGTAATACAGTGGTGTTTAGTATCCATCGGAAGAATATTTAATTAGAAATATTCCGGTGTTGGTTTGAAGCAGATCAATCGCTCGTGCGAATAGTTATGGACATAAGAAGTTTATGAACATTTACTTTATTTGCACTTTATTACCCATGCGGCGGGAAACCCAGTTTCCCTCCCACCTGAGCAGTTGGAAATAGTCACAGCCCACCTGTATGAATCAACCCATGACCTTTTGTTATAATGCGAAGCCGAATTCCTGTGTCCAATGAACAATGAGATTGTAGGGACCATTGAATTGTATTGTGTGTGGGGCATAAATAGGCAGGCCGACCATATCCAACTTCTCTCTCTTCAACGGTTCTCATTGCTGATAATCGGGAGCTGGATATCGAGGCGCATGCGATCGTTCCCCTTGTGCGTAAGTTTTCTCCGTAATCATATTGTCTTACTGTGAGCCATCTCTCTCTCTCTCTCTCTCTCTCTCTACTCTTTCTCTCGTATTTTCCTTTAATTGTATTGTATTGTATTTCCTGTGTAGTTTATCTGGTTAGTTGGTTTATGTTATATTGTAGTGTATGCTTTGTACTGTGATTCTTTTTGCAAGTATAATAGTCATAATACATATAATAGGTTTCGGACCCTAAGCCCAGGTATCTGTGTATTCTTTATAGTGTTAAGTATTCTCTGAGCGTCGGTGACGCTCAAGCAGCTTTGTAGTTAATCAGGTTACACCAGGTTGCACTTACACTCTGTCTCTACACTAAGGTATACTGTGTATCTCACTGTTAAAGGTATAGATATAAAGGTTTAACGTTGTGAGCGTCTGCATCGCTGGTGATCTCCTCGTGGTCCCGAGCGTCCGCTACGCTATAGCGAATCATTATGTTAGTCGGCAGCCAATAGCGTGCCTGCCTGTGATCACTGGGCCGTAAGCGAACGTGACGCTTGAGCGTCTCGACTACGGCTGAGCGATCGCTACGCAACTTGCGTACCCTTACGGTACTTCTTACGTAGATAGCGTACAGTGTTCTTAGACCTCTTAAAGTGATTTATATACGATAAATATTTAGCTTTATCAATTGGCGGCTCGCCCGTCCTTCACATATCTGCACTAGGTAGATCAGCAGACATTATCCCTCAGCAAAGGGCGGGAGGTTGTATCCCTCGTAGTGCTGACAGGATAAGCATCTGCTTCGCTTAGGTAAAGAGTGCTGAAGGAATCCGGGAACCGGAGGTAAGAACAAAACGCTAGTGTCTTTTAAAACTGTTTATTTTTCTGTCTTGCGTACACACGCACGCACACATATATATACCTGCATTTCTTTTTCTTTTTCATTTTCGTATATCACTCTCCTGTCTGCCAGTTTTATAGTTGATAGAAGTGCTAAAAGAGAGTTGCCGTTATTTCATAGTTTAAGAATAGATAACATAGTTAAAGGATAGACAAACACACAGTTTTGCCTGGGAGATAAGGCGAAGTCAGTGTGTTGTGTGGTAGATGATCAAGGATCATCTATATTGATAAAAGTATAAATTGTGTTACGGTGGATCTTTGCTTTGCGTATACGTGTCTCTAACAAAGACTTGCGTACGCAATCCAAAGGCCGACGCACGCAGCGTACGTTACGCAACGGAGCGTCCGGTTACGCCCACGTAGCTCAAGTCACGATAAGTTGATTTTTAACGCAAAGCGATAAATAACGCAAAGCGATAAATAACGCGAGGCGAGAAATAACGCAAGTCTATTTTTGGGTGTCCGAAATTTTAATTAACAGATCCTGCTCCTAATTGGTAACACACCTGATCTGAAGAAAAATTTCTGCGCAGAAATAGAAATAGAAACAAAAGTGTACATGTGATGAGTGAGTGTTTTTACAATTTTTAAAGGTTGAACCACAAGAAAAGTCGAGTACTCGTGAGGTACATGCGTGTAAGTGCACGGTGGCTAGGGAGGCATCTCTGGTTAAATATACAATTTTGAGCATTAGAGTATAGCAGACCAGGAGGTCATACTGTAACAAGACCAGGAGGTCGTACTGTAACAAGACCAGGAGGTCAAAGCAGACCAGGAGGTCCAGGTACAGCCGACAAGGAAGTCCGCTATACAGTTCACAGGCACAACACCGAAAAGGGTTGGTGCAACACCCATATAGGCCATATAAGCTCTGGCTGAAGGAATTCGCAGTCGTAAGTTTCGATTTCATTGGTCTTTCCGTACATAAGCTTAGTTGTTTGTGTACTGAACGACTGGACCGCACGTAAGTGTGTGCAGTAGTTAGTAATCTGACCTAATACCATTAGAGTAAAGGGGTCACAAACGCTATCTGTACACTCTAACGTGATTTGTGTAATTTTTTTTATTTTAAGGGAAGTTCGCTGCTCACTCAGGAACTATCCAGCAACCAATAGTTACTGGAAAGAGTAAGTGTTCTTCGGATAACCCTCGCAGGTTCCAGTAAATAGAGGTTCAGGTCGCAGGGGCCCTAGGTCGAGTACGCCAGCACCATATCGGTGTGATCAGGTCGTATTGGTCGGCGTGGGCGAGTGAGTGGGGTACTCGGTAAACCGCCACCGTCAGCCTATTGTTGACATTTGGTTTTGCGTAAAGGGTTGGCTAAATAAAGCAACACTTTCGAACTATGGGGGCCACTTGTTCAGGTAGGGGGCGATCAACCTCGGTTCGGGTTGATTCAGTGGTCCGACCAATTGGGTCGGCCAGGTATATAATGTGTGAGAAATATGGAAGTCACACAGAAACTTTATGTGATGAATGGGAGAGAATGACTGTACATGACGGGGAGAAATTCCCAAGAGTAGGGAGCTTCAGCTCAGAAGTGTTACAAAATTTAAGGAGGAGGATATGTCTCATAAAATCAACAAAGAGACGAATCCAGCATTATGATTATTTACAGTTGTGGCAACAGGAAGGTGAGATACAGAGAGGTTTGGCTCAGGCGGCGGGATCTGGCTCTAACAGAAAACTGATTGCCACGGCCCCACCGCCACCATATATATCAGGAGAGAAGTTGATTACGGAGAAAGACGCACTAAGGTGTAACACAAAATCACTTAGTAACTGTGTAAATGTTAATGATAACGTTAACCCATTAACCCATGCAAGTATTAACCCCTGCAAGTTGTACCCTGTTTTGAACTTTCCTCTGGAGTGTGATCAAGAGGACGAATCGGCAACGATTTCAGCGCTCTCTCTAGCAGCCACCATAGCAGAGACCACAGTAGGCACAGCTCCACCCACGAGATTAGTAAAGGCCCCTAGCGGAGGGATAGGTGAGGTCGTATCAACTGGTAAGTACGGCACCATGCATTATGCTGAAACTATTTCACCACAGCCTGTAGAATCTACACAGAATGAGGTTGTTAGAATTACACCTGTTAGAGTAATAGCAGTGCCAAATGGGAAAACAGACGCATCAGGAGCCACTCCCATTAGGAACATTGCCATGTACACCCCATTTTCCCGAATGGAATTAAGGACCATAGTGTCTGAATTTCCTGACCCTAGAAAAGACTTAGTTGCCAGTCAAAAATACATCAGAGACTTAGGTAACACTGCAGAGCCCAACAATAAAGACTGGCAGATAATGCTGAGAGCATGTTTACCCTCAAATGTCGACGCAACTCAATTTTTAGCTGATTGCGGACTAGATCATGATGTACCTCTTACAGATGTGTACAACCAAGATAATGTGAAAAGAATAAACTTGCAGTTAAAAGAGTATTTCCCAGCAGTAGCTAAATGGAATAAGATATTCTCCATTAAACAGAAGGAGTCAGAGACAGCTGCAGAGTATTTTCACAGAGCATTATTAGAAATGGCAAAATACACAGGCATAGAGGACATTAAAACAGACACAAACCATCGGGAAGTAGCAGTATCGGTACTGATGGATGGTTTAAAAGAGTCATTGAAGACTAGGGTACAGACCACACAACCATGTTGGCGAGGTCTGTCTGTGGCTACTTTGAGAGAGGCTGCTATTGATCACGACAGAAACATCACCAGACACAGGGAACAACAAGGTGATAAATTAATGTCAGTAAGTATACAGGCTTTGACCACAAGGCAGCCTTTGTTTGTATCACCAAATCCTGTGGGTAAGTCAAGTATGGTTACTTGTTATTCTTGTCACAAACAGGGACACATGGCACGAGATTGTAGAGTAAAGAATCCACGAAACTCATACCAACCCCATAGACAACGACACGACACACGACATTGGGAGCAAGGTCCGCAGAAACGGAGTTATGAGCCACATACAGGGGAAACAAAAAGATATCCCCCAAACAGAGACTGGCATGCCTCTGGTAGTTCCCAACTATCTCCCTCACAAGTAGTTGCTGCCAGCGGGATTCAGGGAGGTCACCATACCCAATAGGGGTGTGGCCATACCTGTAATCTGCAGCCAGTAAAATTAATTGCCAATCTTGGAAGTGAACCCGAGATCGCAATTAATGTAGCTGGTAAAACTTTAAACTTTCTTGTAGACACAGGGGCGGCCAAGTCAGTGATAAATTCGACAGTGGGCATGAGAACCACTGGTAGGACAATTCCAGCCATGGGAGTAACAGGAGTAGTCCAGCACTACCCTGTTAGCAAACCAGCCGAGATTACAATAGGGCCTTTGCATACCAAGCATTCCTTTTTGCTGGCTGCATCGGCACCAACTAATCTCCTGGGAAGAGACTTACTGTGTAAAATGGGGTGCGTCATTTATTGTACTCCTGAAGGTGTATTCTTGGAAATACCTGAGAAACACGCTCAGGAAGTGCGAGACATGTTAGACTCCCCATCAAAATTAATGTCACATACCATTATGACAAATAGGAATCCATCCCAAATAGAAGAGATGACATCTCAGATACCAGAGTCACTTTGGACAAAAGACGGACAAGACACTGGATTAATGGCAAACGTAGCTCCAGTAGTTGTACAAGTAAAAGATGGTAGGATAGCTCCAAAAATCCCACAGTACCCTCTGAAGCCAGAGGTGGAGTTAGGAGTTTACCCAGTAATAGAGCGCTTGCTACAACAGGGCATTCTGGTAAGAACGTCCAGCACTGCTAATAGTCCCATCTTCCCTGTGAAAAAGAGTGGGGGGAGGGGTTACAGACTACTGCAGGATCTAAGGGGGATTAACAAAATAGTTGAGAGTCAGTTCCCCGTAGTGCCAAATCCAGCTGTCATCCTAATGCAAATCCCTCCCACTGCCAAATTTTTCACTGTTATTGACCTCTGCTCCGCTTTCTTTTCGGTACCTCTGCACCCTGACAGCCAATATTTGTTTGCATTTACATACAGAGGAGTCCAATACACGTGGACTCGATTACCCCAAGGTTTCATAGATAGTCCAAGTATATTTTCTCAGGCTTTGCATGATTGTTTACAGTCTTTCCAACCAGACAGTGGATCAGTATTGATACAGTATGTGGACGATTTATTACTGGGTTCAGATTCACTGGAAGCATCTCTGAAGGATACGAAACAGCTCCTGTTTCATCTTTCAGACACAGGACACAAGGTGTCCAAAGACAAGTTACAATTATGCCAAACTAAGGTAAAATATTTGGGACACTGTCTAACACAAGGACTGAGACACCTGACCGCTGATAGAATCCAAGCAATTAGAGACATGACTCTGCCACAAACCCAGCAACAGATCAGAACGTTTTTAGGAATGTGTGGGTATTGCCGTAATTGGATCCCAGGGTTTTCCATTTTGGCGTTACCTTTGCAGGAAATGGTCTCCTCAAACAAACCTGATAGGATTTTGCATACAGACGAGTCCGAAACAGCATTTGAGAGACTCAAACAGTGCCTAACGCAGGCACCAGCACTAGGTATGCCAGACTATGGGAAACCGTTTGAACTATACGGAACAGAAAGTGCTGGTTGCGCGGCAGGTGTACTAACCCCAAAACACGGTGATGCCAGTAGGCCAGTTGCATACTACAGCGCT